>NC_053028.1:180860739-181160739 GCF_003073215.2 Triticum urartu | reverse complement strand
GGATTGAGGATGAGCTACGGAAGAAACATCAAGACGGATATGCTCACGTTGACAAAATTCCTCCATAGCCCCTTGGGATAGATTAGTGCCATTGTCCGTGATAATGCTGTGTGGAAAACCAAAGCAGAAGATCACCTTTTTCATAAATTGAACTGCCGTGGCCGCATCACACTTACTCACCGGTTCTGCCTCAACCCATTTTGTGAATTTATCAACTACCACTAAAAGATGTGTCTTTTTATCCTTAGACCTTTTGAAAGGCCCCACCATGTCAAGCCCCCAGACCGCAAACGGCCAAGTGATTGGAATCATCCGGAGCTCTTGAGCCGGAACATGTGCTCGTCGTGCAAATTTTTGACATCCATCACATTTGCTGACCAGATCCTCTGCATCAGTGTGAGCCGTCAACCAGTAAAAACCGTGACGAAAAGCTTTGGCCACTAGAGATTTTGGCCCGGCATCATGACCACAATCGCCTTCATGGATCTCACGAAGTATTTCTTGGTCTTCTTCAGGGGAAACACACTATTGAAACGCTCCAGAGATGCTACGATGGTATAGTTCTCCATCCGAAATCGTCATTGACTTAGACCGCCGGGTTATCTGTCGAGCCAGGGTCTCATCTGCTGGCAACTCTCCCTTGGTCATGTAAGCCAAGAACGACACTGTCCAATCTGGGATGACATGAAGAGCCACCACCAACTGCACCTCCGGGTCAGGAACAGCTAAATCTTCTTCTGTGGGCAACTTGACAGACGGGTTATGCAAAACATCCAAAAAGGTGTTAGGTGGTACCGGCTTACGATGAGACCCCAACCGGCTTAAAGCATCAGCCGCTTCGTTCTTCCTACGATCAATGTGCTCCACCTGATAACCTTTAAAATGCCCTACAATAGCATCAACCTCCCGGCAATAAGCCGCCATGAGAGGATCCTTGGAATCCCACTTGCTTGATACCTGTCGAGCAACTAAATCTGAGTCGCCAAGACATCTGACCTAGCTCAAACTCATCTCTTTTGCCACTCGAAGACCATGGAGCAAGGCCTCATACTCTGCTGCATTGTTAATGCAAGGAAACATCAGCCGTAACACATAACAAAACTTGTCACCTCGAGGAGAGGTTAAAACAACTCCAGCCCCGAGCCTTCCAACTGTCTGGACCCATCAAAATGAATAGTCCAATACGTGTTGTCTGGTTTCTCCTCTGGCATCTGCATCTCTGTCCAGTCATTAATGAAGTCAACTAGTGCTTGAGATTTGATCACAGTATGTGGTACATACTTCAACCCGTGGGACCCAAGCTCAATGGCCCACTTGGCAACTCCTCCAGTAGCTTCTCTGTTTTGAATGATACCCCCAAAGGAGCAGAGCTAACCACCGTGATTGGATGACCTTGAAAATAATGTTTAAGCTTCTGGCTCGCCATGAACACCCCATACACGAGATTCTGCCAATGTGGATATCGTTGCTTGGATTCAATTAGCACCTCACTGACATAGTAAACCGGCCATTGAACCGGATGCTCCTTGCCAGCCTCCTTGCGCTCCACCACAATAGCCACACTAACAGCTCGTGAGTTGGCGGCCACATATAACAGTAGCGGCTCTTTCTCAACTGGAGCAGCTAGGACCGGCGGCTCAGCAAGCTGTGTTTTTAGATCTTCAAAAGCAGAGTTTGCAGTATCACTCCAAACAAAATCATCTATTTTCTTCATCATCTGATACAGAGGCATTTCCTTCTCCCCTAGCCGGCTTATGAACCGGCTCAAAGCAGCAACACGACCCGCCAGTCGTTGAACGTCATTGATGCATGTTGGTTTGGCCAGGGATGTAATTGCCCTGATTTTCTCCGGGTTAGCTTCAATACCTCGGTTAGACACCAAAAAACCCAAGAGCTTGCTGGCTGGGACTCCAAAAACACACTTGGCCGGGTTAAGCATCATTTTGTATACCCGGAGATTATCGAAAGTCTCTATTAGATCTGTGACCAAGGTTTCCTCTTTCCTGGATTTTACCACTATATCATCCACATAAGCATGAACATTACGCCCAATTTGATCGTGAAGACAATTCTGCACACACCATTGGTAAGTCGCCTGAGCACTCTTAAGCCCAAAAGGCATAGACACATAGCAGAAAGCTCCAAAAGGAGTGATAAAAGTCGTCTTCTCCTGATCTTTGACTGCCATCTTGATCTGATGATAACCAGAATAAGCATCCAAGAAACTCAAACATGTGCAACCCGTCGTAGCATCAATAATCTGATCAATACGAGGGAGGGCAAAAGGATCAGCCGGACAAGCCTTGTTTAGATCGGTGTAATCCACACACATACGCCAGCTGCCATTCTTTTTTAGTACAAGCACCAGGTTGGCTAACCACTCTGGGTGAAATACTTCTACAATGAACCCAGCTGCCAAAAGCCGGGCCACCTCTTCTCCACTAGCCTTGCGCCTTTCTTCATTGAACCATCAGAGAAACTGTCTGGCTGGTTTAAACTTTGGATCAATATTGAGAGTGTGCTCAGCGAGTTCCCTCGGGACACCCGGCATGTCTGAAGGTTTCCAGGCGAAGATGTCCCGGTTCTCATGGATGAACTTGATGAGCGCGCTTTCCTATTTTGGATCCAAGTTTGCACTGATGATGAACTGCTTGGATGAGTCGCCAGGCACAAAGTCAACCATTTTGGTGTCATCAGCTGATTTGAACTTCAACACCAGCTCATGCTATGTTGTTGGTTTCTTTAGTGACGTCATGTCTGCCGGGTCAACATGATCCTTGTAAAACTTTAACTCCTCTGTTGCACAGACAGATTCAGCATAGGCAGCATCACCTTCTTCACACTCCAAAGCTATTTTCCGGCTCCCATGTACTGTAATGGTGCCCTTATAACCTGGCATCTTAAGCTGCAAATACACATAACACGGCCGAGCCATGAATTTGGCATAAGCCGGCCGTCCAAACAGAGCATGATACGGGCTTTTGATCTTAACCACCTCAAAGGTTAATTTTTTTGCTCTGGAGTCATACTCATCCCCAAAGGCTACTTCTAGTTCAATCTTACCCACTGGGTATGTCGACTTGCCAGGAACTACACCGTGAAAGATAGTGTTGGATTGTTTAAGACTCTTATCAGTCAATCCCATCCGGCGGAATGTCTCATAGTAGAGGATGTTGATGTTGCTGCCTCCTTCCATGAGTACCTTAGTGAATTTGTATCCACCAACTTGAGGCGCCACTACCAAAGCCAAGTGACCTGGATTATCGACCCGGGTGGGTGATCCTCTCTACTCCACACAATAGGCTTCTCTGACCAACGTAAATAACATGGAATCGTCGGCTCAATGGCATTGACGGCCCTCTTGTGAAGCTTCTGGTCTCTCTTACATAAGCTAGTGGTGAATACATGGTATTGCCCACTATTCAGCTACTTCGGGTTGCTCTGATATCTGGACTGTTGCTGCTGATTACCTTGGTCGGGTTGTGGATTATATCCTCCTTGGTTACCAGGATGGCCCTAATCGTGGAATCCTCCTCCACCTAAGCCGGTGCCCGGGCCTTGGAAACCGCCTCCACCTGAGCCGCCACCTGGGCCATGACCTCCATCAAACGCGTTTGAATTTTTTAACGCCTACATGATCGTACAATCTTTCCACAGGTGGGTGGCTGGATTCTCCCGGGTGTCGTGCCTTGGACAAGGCTCATTTAGTAATTGCGCAAGGGTGGGACCTGACCCGCCCGACCAAGGGGGTTGTCTGCCCTTGCGCCGTTGATTTCCGCCCTGTGCATTGGTGTTAGCAACAAACTCATCAGCCTTACGTTTATTACCTCTTTGATTTGTCGGGTTATGTTGGTGACCCTTGCTGTTGCCATTTTTCTTTCCCTTCATTGTATTTTCTTCGTCAGACACTGGGTCTTTGGTAATATCTGAATCATCATACTTGACGAGAGCCGCCATCAACTGACCCATGTCATTGCAATCACGCTTGAGCCGCCCTAGCTTATGCTTCAGAGGTTCAAAACGGCAATTTTTCTCCAACATTAAGACTGCTGAGCTGGCATCCATCTTATCAGATGAATGTATTATCTCCTTGACTCGGTGCACCCAATGGGTTGTGGATTCACCATCCTCTTGCTTGCAATTGTTCAGGTCCACAATCAACATGGGCTTCTTACAAGTTTCTTTGAAGTTCTGGATGAACCAGGCCTTTAACTCCGCCCATGAGCCAATGGAACTAGGTGGCAATCCCTTCAACCAAGTGCGGGTTGTCCCATCCAACATCATGGTGAAATACTTGGCCATTGCTACATCGCTGACCTCCAACAACTCCATAGCCATCTCGTAACTCTCAATCCAAGCCCCCGGCTGTAAGTCAGCTGTGTAATTAGGCACTTTACGAGGCCCCTTAAAATCCGTTGGCAAACGCTCATTACGTATGGCTAGCACCAAGCAAGGGACGCCTCCGGTTCTTGTGGCCACTCCTGCGTCGAAAGAGGTTGCTGGATAAGCCGAAAAAGTTTGATGAGCCGCCTGATCTGCTGCCATTTGCACTGCTCGTTCCGCCTCTTGTCGAATCCTCTCCTGATCCGGCAAGTTAAGGACTCCAGCCCGCATCGGCTCATGCCTGTGTGGCCGGTTGTGGCGTTGAGCATTGCTGGACATGTCTGCGGATTCCATATGCCTACTGTAGCTCAGGCTCCGGCTTGGGCGAGGAGTTGAATGGATCCTGTCTCGACTATAGGAGTACGCATCCTGCTGTGCCATAGCTGTTTGAAGAAGTTCTCTTACCCTCCGCGTTTCAACTGCCGCCGGTGAGTCACCTTCCATCGGGAGAGCCGCCAGACGAGCCAATGCTGCAATGAGGTTTTCCAAGGGGTTGGAGTAGTGACCCGGCGGCGTTGGGACGTAGTGAGGCGGGGCGGTAATTATACGAGGTGGATCCATGGCACGCGGCTAGACCGGTGCGCCGGGTGTTGTGATCCGGGGTGCCTCCAGCGGGTTGCTTCCCCCAGCCCCGGGTGTATGGAATAGGTTCCTAGGATCAAGCGTCAGAGGTAGACGTGACTGAGTTTTCTGATGCCTCCTCCTCATGACCTCGTTTGACGTGTTAAGATCCACCGAGAGCTGGAAGGTCTCTGCTTGAAGCTGCTGAGCACGAACGTCCAAAGTCACCCGCTCTACTGCCATCCTGACTTCCTCTGCAGCTAGATTTTCCATAGCTTGTACCATCTCTTCATGTACGCATGCCACCTCTGCGTCGTGCTGGTCTTTATCCACCGGTTCTACCACATTGGTCAATAGAGTTGTCAGTTTATCCATGAGGTCCATTAGAATCTGAGCCGGGGGGCGCGCGGGGTCTCCTGACCTGGCGGCAGCCGACCCGGTAGCTGTTGCTGCCGCTGCTGTAGAGTTCTACCCGGGCTATGTCCCTGCCATGAAGACTCCGGCCCAATTTGGCGGCTCAAGAGGATCCAGAATACTGCTGCCATCGGAACAGCCCCCGAGCATGCCGTCCTGCAGCTGGTACAAAGAGTCTGTCTCGCCCGTTGACGATGCAGTGTCAGAACAGACAGCCGTCTCACCGCCCTCCACCGATCCTTCAGAGTACTCACCGCTGTGGATGCAGCCTACGAAGGCATGCTTCATGACAGATTGAACACAGGTGGTCCTTGTGCGCTGAGCCATTTCGATGAGGTTGGTGTACACGTCTGGCTCAGGGCCTGACTCGCCGATCCGGCCGATGAAGACGTGAATTCCACCGAAGGGGACCCGGTACCCGTACTCAATTGAGCCGGCCTCGGGGCCCCAGCCTTCGCCATCGATGTAGAGCTTGCCGCCACGACTCCTGGTCATCCGACCCATAGTGTATCCCTTGAGCCCTTCGAAGTTGCCCTTCAAGAACTCAAATCCACCATGCGCTGGCCCCACAGTGGGCGCCAACTGTCGTGGAATTGTCACGGCAGATGTCCTAGAGAAAGAACTTAGTCGTAGGGCCATCGCAACTAGGAAGCTTAAAGGGGTTAATCGGGACAAAGGACACGAGAGGTTTTATACTACTTCGGCCCCTTACGATGAAGGTAAAAGCCTATGTCTAGTTGTGTTGGTATTGCTGAGTTTTCGATCACCAAGAGGCTCAACTCGCCGGGTTGGTTGTCGATCTCTTGTTTCTTGCCCTAAGCCGCCACTGGGTCGTCCCCTTATATACACGGGTTGACTCCTGGTGGCCTACAGAGTCCCGGCCGGCTCATAATCGTGTCCGGCTCGGTGACTTCCTTTTCATGCCTTTCTTTACAAGTCTTTCCTGACATACAGCGGATAATAATATCAGGCTTTAAGCCGCCTCCAGGCCTTTGGGCCTTCTATAAGATTTAATAAATTATCATCTTGCATGCTTATTGGGCTTCTAGTGTAACCCGCCATTGGGGCTGACCCGACCCCTTTTGGGTGGGTCCTAACTGATAGTTATATCCCCAACAAAAGTGGAAAATCATCGTAACAAGAAAAATAAGTTTCTACGATCTGATCGTGGAGGAGAATATTTGAGTTACGAGTTTGGTCTTCATTTGAAACAATGCGGAATAGTTTCGCAACTCACGCCACCTGGAACACCACAGCATAATGGTGTGTCCGAACGTCGTAACCGCACTTTATTAGATATGGTGCTATCTATGATGTCTCTTACTGATTTACGATTATGCTTTAGAGACGGCTTCATTCACGTTAAATACGGCACCATCAAAATCTGTTGAGACGACACCTTATGAACTGTGGTTTGGCAAGAAACCCAAGTTGTCGTTTCTTAAAGTTTGTGGCTGTGATACTTATGTGAAAAAGCTTCAACCTGATAAGCTCGAACCCAAATCAGAGAAATATGTCTTCACAGGATACCCAAAGGAGACTATTGGGTACACCTTCTATCACAGATCCGAAGGCAAGATATTCGTTTCTAAGAATGGATCCTTTCTAGAGAAGGAGTTTCTCTCACAAGAAGTGAGTGGGAGGAAAGTAGAACTTGATGAGGTAACTATACCTGCTCCCTTATTGGAAAGTAGTTCATCACAGGAACCAGTTCCAGTAATACCTACACCAGTAATTAAGGAAGCTAATGATGATGATCATGAAACTTCTGATCAAGTTACTACCGAACCTCGTAGGTCAACCAGAGTAAGATCTGCACCAGAGTGGTATGATAATCCTGTTCTGGAGGTCATGTTGCTTGACCATGACGAACCTATGAACTATGAGGAAGCAATGATGAGCCCAGATTCCACAAAATGGCTTGAGGCCATGAAATCTGAGATGGGATCCATGTATGAGAACAAAGTGTGGACTTTGGTTGACTTGCCCGATGATCGGCAAGCCATAGAGAATAAATGGATCTTTAATAAGAACACTAACGCTGACGGTAATGTTACTGTCTACAAAGCTCGAATTGTTGCGAAAGGTTTTCGACAAGTTTAAGGAGTTGACTACGATGAGACCTTCTCACCCGTAGTGATACTTAAGTCCGTCCGAATCATGTTAGCAATTGCCGCATTTTATGATTATTAAATTTGGCAAATGGATGTCAAAACTGCATTCCTTAATGGATATCTTAAAGAAGAGTTGTATATGATGCAACCAGAAGGTTTTGTCGATCCAAAGTGTGTAAGCTCTAGAGATCCATTTATGGACTGGTGCAAGCATCTCGGAGTTGGAATATACGCTTTGATAGTGTTATCAAAGCATATTGTTTTATACAGATTTTGGAGAAGCCTATATTTACAAGAAAGTGAGTGGGAGTTGTGTAGCATTTCTGATCTTATATGTGGATGACATATTGTTGATTGGAAATGATACTGAATTTCTGAATAGCATAAAAGGATACTTGAATAAGAATTTTTCAATGAAAGACCTCGGTGAAGCTGCTTATATATTGGGCATCAAAATCTTTAGAGATAGATCAAGACACTTAATTGGACTTTCACAAAGCACATACCTTGATAAAGTTTTGAAGAAGTTCAAAATGGATCAGGCAAAGAAATGGTTCTTGCCTATGTTACAAGGTGTGAAATTGAGTCAGACTCAATGCCCGACCACTGCATAAGATAGAGAGAAAATGAAAGTCATTCCCTATGCTTCAGCCATAGGTTCTATCATGTATGCAATGATGTGTACCAGACCTGATGTGTTCCTTGCTATTAGTTTAGCAGGGATGTACCAAAGTAATCCAAGAGTGGATCATTGGATATCGGTTAAGAACATCCTGAAATACCTGAAAAGGACTAAGGATATGTTTCTCGTTTATGGAGGTGACAAAGAGCTCATCATAAACAGTTACGTCGATGCAAGCTTTGACACTAATCCGGATGACTCTAAGTCACAAACCGGATACATATTTTTATTGAATGGTGGAGCTGTCAGTTGGTGCGGTTCCAAGTAGAGTGTCGTGGCAGGATCTACGTGTGAAGCGGAATACATAGCTGCTTCGGAAGCAGCAAATGAAGGAGTCAATAATCTAATTCACATCGCTATGTGATTAACACCCAAAGAGTGATCATGTTTTGCTTGTGAGAGAAGTTTAGTCAACGGGTCTGCCACATTCAGAGCCATATGTATTTTGCAAATTTTCTATCTCTATAATGCTCTGCACGGAGCTACTCTATCTAATCGCTCCCACTTTCAATATGTATCTAGATCGAGACTTAGGGTCATCTATATCGGTGTCAAAGCTTGCATCGACGTAAATCTTTACGACGAACTCTTTGTCACCTCCATAACCGAGAAATATTTCCTTATTCCACTAAGGATAATTTTGAGCATTGTTTAATGATCCATGAAGGAAATATGCCCTAGAGGCAATAATAAAGTTGTTATTTATATTTCCTTATATCATGATAAATGTTTATTATTCATGCTAGAATTGTATTAACCGGAAACTTAGTACATGTGTGAATACATAGACAAAATGAATGTCACTAGAGGCGAGGTACAATGCATACACAATTCTCATTCATTCCTAAAATGATTTAGAAATAGAACAATCCGTTTATAGAATTCGCTACTGCGCGAGGGGAAAGGTTCTACCCTCAATCTTACTTGACTCTTTCCTATCCACTTTGCCGAGGGGAGAGAACTAAAAGATAACTCAAGCTAGACAGAAAGGTGCAAAAGTCCACAGTTTCTTAAGGATCCTGTAAGCAAGTAGGTTAAGATTGTCATTTAGCTTCAATTTCTTGCCTCTACTTGACAAGCTCGTTAATCAAAGATGGTTAAGTTTCCTAGCCATGGACATGAGTTGTCATTTGATTAACGGGATCATGTCATTAGAGAATGATCTGATTGACTTGACCCATCCGTTAGCTTAGCACAATGATCGTTTAGTTTGTTGCTATTGCTTTCTTCATAACTTATACATGTTCCTATGACTACGAGATTATGCAACTCCCGAATACCGGAGGAACACCTAGTGTGCTATCAAACGTCACAACGTAACTGGGTGATTATAAAGATGCTCTACAGGTGTCTACAATGGTGTTTGTTGAGTTGGCATAGATCGAGATTAGGATTTGTCACTCCAATTGTCGGAGAGGTATCTCTGGGCCCTCTCGGTAATGCACATCACTATAAGCCTTGCAAGCAATGTGACTAATGAGTTAGTTACGAGATGATGCATTACGGAACGAGTAAAGAGACTTGCCGGTAACAAGATTGAACTAGGTATTGAGATACCGACAATCGAATCTCGGGCAAGTAACATACCGACGACAAAAGGAACAACGTATGTTGTTATGCGGTTTGACCGATAAAGATCTTTGTAGAATATGTAGGAACCAATATGAGCATCCAGGTTCCGCTATTGGTTATTGACCGGAGATGAGTCTCGGTCTTGTCTACATAGTTCTCGAACCCATAGGGTCCGCACGCTTAATGTTCGATGATGATCGGTATTATGAGGTTATGTGTTTTGATGTACCGAAGGTTGTTGAGAGTCCCGGATGTGATCACGGACATGATGAGGAGTCTCGAAATGGTCGAGACATAAAGATCAATATAATGGAAGGCTATGTTTGGACATCAGAATGGTTCCGGGTGAGTTCGGGCATTTACCGGAGTACCGAGGGGTTACCAGAATCCCCCGGGGAGTGTATGGGCCTTATTGGGCCATAGTAAGAGAGAGGAGGTGGCGGCCAAGGTGGAGGGCGCATGATATGTCTCCAACGTATCTATAATTTTTTATTGTTCCATGCTATTATATTATATGTTTTGGATGTTAATGGGCTTTACTAAGCACTTTTATATTATTTTTGGGACTAACCTACTAACCCAAGGTGCAGTGCAAATTGCTGTTTTTTTTTCCTATTTCAGTGTTTCGCGGAAAAAGAATATCAAACGGAATCGAAATGGAATGAAACCTTCGGGAGAGTTATTTTTGGCACAAACATCATCCAGAGGACTTGGAGTGGACGTCAAGAAATCAACGAGGAGGCCACGAGGTAGGGGGAGCGCCTACCCCCCTGGGCGCGCCCTCCACCCTCGTGGGCCCCTCGTGGCTCCACCGACCTACTTCTTCCTCCTATATATATCCATATACCCCGAAAACATCCAGGAGCACCACGAAACCCTATTTCCACCACCGCAACCTTCTGTACCCAAGAGATCCCATCTTGGGGCATTTTCCGGAGCTCCGCCGGAGGGGGAATCGATCACGGAGGGCTTCTACATCAACACCATAGCCTCTTCGATGATGTGTGAGTAGTTTACCTCAGACCTTCGGGTCCATAGTTATTAGCTATATGGCTTCTTCTCTCTCTTTGGATCTCAATACAAAGTTCTCCTCGATCTTCTTGGAGATCTATTCAATGTAACTCTTTTTACGGTGTGTTTGTCGAGATCCGATGAATTGTGGGTTTATGATCAAGATCATCTATGAACAATATTTGATTCTTCTCTGAAATCTTTTATGTATGATTGGTTATCTTTGCAAGTCTCTTCGAATTATCAGTTTGGTGTGGCGTACTAGATTGATCTTTCTTGCAATGGGAGAAGTGCTTAGCTTTGGGGTCAATCTTGCGGTGTCCTTTCCCAGTGACAGCAGGGGCAGCAAGGCACGTATTGTATTGTTGCCATCGAGGATAAAAAGATGGGGTTTATATCATATTGCTTGAGTTTATCCCTCTACATCATGTCATCTTGCGTAATGTGTAACTCTTTTCTTATGAACTTAATACTCTAGATGCATGCTGCATAGCGGTCGATGTGTGGAGTAATAGTAGTAGTTGCAGAATCATTTCGGTCTACTTGTCGCGGACGTGATGCCTATATACATGATCATGCCTAGATATTCTCATAATCTTTGTGAAATTCACGACTTTACTTGTTTCTCTAAGAACCCTAAAAAACACCTTCCCTACTATGATATCGAACAAATTGAAGAATTTGTCGTTTTTAAGGGTGCTCATGAAGTTGCTTCTTTGATTGAAAAGTATGATATTACTCTCTACAAATTTGAAAATTCCGACATACTTAAATATTGCTATGAAAACTATGCTCACAATGCCTATGTTAAGGAATTTATTGAGATAATGACCGTTGCTTTGGAAGAAAATAATGATATGCACGAATCTATAGATAATTATGATTTCGGTGATTTTACTGAAATATCCCTTGATGAACATGATGCTTACTATTCCTATAGCCATGATGACAATATTTATGGAGGTGAATTTGCTATAGTTCCTTATGTTAAACACGAGATTATTGCTATTGCACCCATACTTGATAGTTCCTTGAATCAAAAGCATGATTGCAATGATTTTACTATAAATTCTATTGATGTCAATTGTGCTAATAATATGCAAAACCCTAAGCTTGGGGATGCTAGTTTTGCTATGTCTACTACTTGTTGCAATGATCATGATTGGGGTGATTCTTCTTATGATCTTGAAAATTTATTTAAGCCCAATGATGAATATGAGATTGATAATAGTGTTTGCAATAATATTGAAAGTGGGTTTCGAGAGGTCATGACTTTAGTTAATGATAATCCCACTATTTTGGAAGAGTGTCAACTTCGTATGCATGTGGATCGTGTTGAGAATATGTTATGTGATAGCTATTTTGTTGAATTTTCTTATGATCCTACATGTAGTTATTATGAGAGAGGAAAATATGGTTGTAGAAATTTTCATGTTACAAAAGTACCTCTTGTTGTGTTGAGATTGCTATCGTCTCTTTCTTCTTCCTTGAATATGCTAGTTTTTGCTTGTCTTGATAATTTATTTGCCTATAATATGCCTATGCATAGGAAGTATGTTAGACTTAGATGTGTTTCTCATATGCTATGTGATGCTCTCTTTGTGCTTCAATTCTTGTCTTTCATGTGAGCATCATCGAAATTATCAATGCCTAGCTAGGGGCGTTAAACGATAGCGCTTGTTGGGAGGCAACCCAATTTTATTCTTGTTTCTTGTTTTTTGTTCCTGTTTAGTAATAAATAATTCATATAGATTCTGTTTAGATGTGGTTTTACGCTTTTAATTAGTGTTTGTGCCAAGTAGAACCTTTGGGAAGACTTGGGGAAAGTCTTTGCGATCTTGCTGTAAAAAACAGAAACTTTAGCGCTCACGAGATTTGCTGCTATTTTTTACTGGAGAGCGCGATTAGGTTGATAATTTTTCAGATGATTAACAGATAAATTCCTCACGTCCAGCAATTTATTTTAGAATTTTTGGCGTTACAGAAGTATTCTAAACCTACAGATTACTACAGATTGTTCTGTTTTTGACAGGTTCTGTTTTTCGTGTGTTGTTTGCCTATTTTGATTAATCTATGGCTAGTATCGGAGGTTATGAACCATAGAGAAGTTGGAATACAGTAGGTTTAACACCAATATAAATAAAGAATGAGTTAAGTACAGTACCTTAAGTGGTGGTTTGTTTTCTTATACTAACGGAGCTCATGAGATTTTCTGTTCAAGTTTTGTGTTGTGAAGTTTTCAAGTTTTGGGTAAAGATTTGATGGATTATGGAATAAGGAGTGGCAAGAGCCTAATCTTGGCGATGCCCAAGGCACCCCAAGGTAAAATTCAAGGACAACCAAAATCCTAAGCTTGGGGATGCCCCGGAAGGCATCCCCTCTTTCGTCTTCTTCTATCGGCAACTTTACTTGAAGCTATATTTTTATTCACCACATGATATGTGTTTTGCTTGGAGGGTCTTGTATGATTTGAGTCTTTGCTTTTTAATTTACCACAATCATCCTTGTTGTACGCACCTTTTGGGAGAGACACACATGATTTGGAATTTATTAGAATACTCTATGTGCTTCACTTATATCTTTTGAGCTAGATAATTTTGCTCTAGTGCTTCACTTATATCTTTTAGAGCACGGTGGTGGTTTTATTTTATAGAAATTATTGTTCTCTCATGCTTCACTTATATTATTTGAGCGTCCTTTAGAACAGCATGGTAATTTTCTTTGGTTATGAAATTAGTCCTGATATGATAGGCATCCAAGATGGGTATAATAAAAACTATCATAAAAAGTGCATTGAATACTATGAGAAGTTTGATACTTGATGATTGTTTTGAGATATGAAGATGGTGATATTAGAGTCATGCTAGTTGAGTAGTTGTGGATTTGAGAAATACTTGTGTTGAAGTTTGTGATTCCCGTAGCATGCACGTATGGTGAACCATTATGTGATGAAGTCGGAGCATGATTTATTTATTGATTGTCTTCCTTATGAGTGGCCGTCGGGGACGAGCGATGGTATTTTACTACCAATCTATCCCCCTAGGAGCATGCGCGTAGTACTTTGTTTCGATAACTAATAATTTTTTCCAATAAGTATGTGAGTTCTTTATGACTAATGTTGAGTCCATGGATTATACGTACTCTCACCCTTCCACCATTGCTAGCCTCTCTAGTACCGCACAACTTTCGCCGGTACCTTAAACCCACCATATACCTTCCTCAAAACTACCACCATACCTACCTATTATGGCATTTCCATAGCCATTCCGAGATATATTGCCATGCAACTTTCCACCGTTCTGTTATTATGACACGCTTCATCATTGCATATTGCTTTGCATGATCATGTAGTTGACATCGTGTTTGTGGCAAAGCCACCGTTCATAATTCTTTCATACATGTCACTCATGATTCATTGCATATCGCGGTACACCTCTAGAGGCATTCACATAGAGTCATATTTTGTTCTAAGTATTGAGTTGTAAGTAAATAAAACCGTCATGGTCATCATTATTAGAGCATTGTCCCATGTGAGGAAAGGATTATGGAGACTATGATTCCCCCACAAGTCGGGATGAGACTCCGGACAAAAAGAAAAAAAGAAAAGGAAAAGAGGCCATAAAAAAGGCCCAAATAAAAAAAGAGAAATGAGAGAAAAAGAGAGAAGGGACAGTGTTACTATCCTTTTTCCACACTTGTGCTTCAAAGTAGTACCATGATCTTCATGATAGAGAGTCTCCTATGTTGTCACCTTCATATACTAGTAGGAATTTTACATTATAGAACTTGCCTTGTATATTCCAATGATGGGCTTCCTCAAAATGCCCTAGGTCTTCGTGAGCAAACGAGTTGGATGCACACCCACTTAGTTTCTTTTGTTGAGCTTTCATACACTTATAGCTCTAGTGCATCCGTTGCACGGCAATCCCTACTCACTCACATTGATATCTATTGATGGGCATCTCCATAGCCCGTTGATACGTCTAGTTGATGTGAGACTATCTTCTCCTTTTTGTCTTCTCCACAACCACCATTCTATTCCACCTATAGTGCTATCATGGCTCACGCTCATGTATTGTGTGAAGTTTGAAAAAGTGTGAGAACACCAAAAGCATGAAACAATTGCTTGGCTTGTCATCGGGGTTGTGCATGATTTAAATACTTTGTGTGAAGAAGATAGAGCATAGCCAGACTATATGATTTTGTAGGGATAACTTTCTTTGGCCATGTTATTTTGAGAAGACATGATTGCTTTGTTAGTATGCTTGAAGTATTATTATTTTTATGTCTATATTAAACTTTTGTCTTGAATCTTTCGGCTCTGAACATTCATGCCACAATAAAGAAAATTACATTAAGAAATATGCTAGGTATCATTCCACATCAAAAATTCTGTTTTTATCATTTACCTACTCGAGGACGAGCAGGAATTAAGCTTGAGGATGCTTGCTACGTCTCCAACTTATCTATAATTTTTTATTGTTCCATGCTATTATATTATCTGTTTTGGATGTTAATGGGCTTTACTAAGCACTTTTATATTATTTTTGGGACTAACCTACTAACCCAAGGCCCAGTGCAAATTGCTGTTTTTTTGCCTATTTTAGTGTTTCGCAGAAAAAGAATATCAAACGAAATCCAAATGGAATGAAACCTTCGGGAAAGTTATTTTTGGAACAAACGTGATCTAGAGGACTTGGAGTGGACGTCAAGAAATCAACGAGGAGTCCACGAGGCAGGGCATGCGCCTACCCCCCTGGGCGCGCCCTCCACCCTCATGGGCCCCTCGTGGCTCCACCGACCTACTTCTTCCTCCTATATATATCCATATACCCCGAAAACAACCAGGAGCACCACAAAACCCTATTTGCACCGCCGCAACCTTCTGTACCCAAGAGATTCCATCTTGGGGCCTTTTCCGGAGCTCCGCCGGAGGGGGAATCGATCACGGAGGGCTTCTACATCAACACCATAGCCTCTTGGATGATGTGTGAGTAGTTTACCTCAGAACTTCGGGTCCATAGTTATTAGCTAGAAGGCTTCTTATCTCTCTTTGGATCTCAATACAAAGTTCTCCTCGATCTTCTTGGATACCTATTCGATGTAACTCTTTTTGCGGTGTGTTTGTCGAGATCCAATGAATTGTGGGTTTATGATCAAGATTATCTATGAACAATATTTGATTCTTCTCTGAAATCTTTTATGTATGATTAGTTATCTTTGCAAGTCTCTTCGAATTATCATTTTGGTTTGGCCTACTAGATTGATCTTTCTTGCAATGGGAGAAGTGCTTGGCTTTGGGTTCAATCTTGCGGTGTCCTTTCCCAGTGACAGCAGGGGCAGCAAGGCACGTATTGTATTGTTTCCATCAAGGATAAAAAGATGGGGTTTATATCATATTGCTTGAGTTTATCCCTCTACATCATGTCATCTTGCCTAATGCGTTACTCTTTTCTTATGAACTTAATACTCTAGATGCATGCTGGATAGCGGTCGATGTGTGGTGTAATAGTAGTAGTTGCAGAATCGTTTCGGTCTACTTGTCGCAGACGTGATGCCTATATACGTGGTCATGCCTAGATATTCTAATAATTATGCACTTTTCTATCAATTGCTCGACAGTAATTTGTTCACCCACCGTAATACTTATGCTACCTTGAGAGAAGCCACTAGTGAAACCTATGGCCCCCGGGTCTATTCTCTATTATATTAATCTCCTCTCAACTAGTTATTTCTGGTGCCGTTTATTTTGCAATCTTTACTTTCAATCTATATCATAAAAATACCAAAAATATTTATCTTATTATTATTATCTTTATCAGATCTCACTCTCGTAAGTTACCGTGAAGGGATTGACAACCCCTTTATCGCATTAGTTGCGAGGTTCTTATTTGTTTGTGTAGGTATGAGGGACTTGCGTGTAGTCTCCTACTGGATTGATACCTTGGTTCTCAAAAACTGAGGGAAATACTTACGCTACTTTGTTGTATCACCCTTTCCTCTTGAAGGGAAAACCAATGCAGTGCTCAAGAGGTAGTAGCGCCCCCCCCCCAAGTCCAATCCGAATTAGGTGTGGGGCCGGCCCCCTTTCCTTCCCTCTCTCTTTCCCCCTTCCTTCCTCTCCTACTCCAACTAGGGAAGGGGGAATCCTACTCCCACCGGCAGTAGGACTCCCCCCTTGGGCGCGCCATGAGAGGGTCGGCCCTTCCCCTCCTCCACTCCTTTATATACGGGGGAGGGGGCACCCCATAGACACACAAGTTGATTGTTTAGCCGTGTGCAGTGCCCCCCTCCATAGATTTCCACCTCGGTCATATCGTTGTAGTGCTTAGGCGAAGCCCTGCATCGGTAACTTCATCATCACCGTCATCACGCCATCGTGTTGAAGAAACTCTCCCTCGACCTCAGCTGGATCTAGAGTTCGTGGGACGTCACTGAGCTGAACATGTGCAAATCGCGGAGGTGCCGTACCTTCGGTGCTAGGATCGGTCGGATCGTGAAGACGTATGACTACATCAACCGCGTTGTCATAATGCTTCCGCTTTCAGTCTACGAGGGTACATGGACAACACTCTTCCTTCTCGTTGCTATGCATCACCTAGATGGATCTTGTGTGTGCGTAGATTTTTTTTAAATTACTGCGTTACCCGACAATCCACTCCCGGATCACTATTGTACCCTCTTGCGAAACTCATTGTGAGGTACACAATAGGTCTGGTACACAGCATAGCATACTTTATAGAACCTATGACTGAGGCATAAGTAATGACTTTTCATTCTCTTTCTATTTTCTGTCGTGGTCGTGTTTTGAGTCTTACTCAACTTTACACCTTGCAATACAAGCAAGAACTCCTTCTTTGACTGATCCATTTTGAACTCCTTCAAAATATTATCAAGGTATGTACCCATCGAAAGTCCTATCAAGCGTCTTGATCTATCTTTATAGATCTTGATGCCCAATATGTAAGTAGCTTCACCGAGGTCTTTCATTGAAAAATTCTTATTCAAGTATCCTTTTATGCTATGCAGAAATTCTGTATTATTTCCAATCAACAATATGGCATCCACATATAATATCAGAAATGCTACAAAGCTCCCACTCACTTTCTTGTAAATACAGGCTTCTCCAAAAGTCTGTATAAAACCATATGCTTTGATCACACTATCAAAGCATACATTCCAACTCCGAGATGCTTGCACCAGTCCATAAATGGATCACTGGAGCTTAAACACTTTGTTAGCACCTTTCGGATTGACAAAACCTTCTGGTTGCATCATATACAACTCTTCTTTAAGATATCCATTAAGGAATGCAGTTTTGACATCCATTTGCCAAATTTCATAATCATAAAATGCGGCAATTGCTAACATGATTCGGATGGACTTAAGCATCGCTACGGGTGAGAAGGTCTCATCGTAGTCAACTCCTTGAACTTGTCGAAAACCTTTTGCAACAAGTCGAGCTTTGTGGACAGTAACATTACCGTCAACTTCAGTCTTCTTCTTGAAGATCCATTTATTCTCTATGGTTTGACGATCATCGGGCAAGGGAACGAATGTCCACACTTTGTTCTCATCATCGCTTCCTCATAGTTCATAGGTTCGTCATGGTCAAGTAACATGATCTCCAGAACAGGATTACCGCACCACTCTGGTGCGGATCTTACTCTGGTTGACCTACGACGTTCGGTAGTAACTTGATCTGAAGTTTCATGATCATCATCATTAACTCCCTCACTAATTGGTGTAGGCATCACTGGAGCTGATTTCAGTGATGATCTACTTTCCAATTCGAGAGAAGGTACAATTACCTCATCAGTTTCTACTTTCCTCCCACTCACTTCTTTCGAGACAAACTCCTTCTCCAGAAAGGATCCACGCTTAGCAACAAAGATCTTGCCTTCGCATCTGTGATAGAAGATGTACCCAACAGTTTCTTTTGGGTATCCTATGAAGACACACTTCTCCGATTTGGGTTTGAGCTTATCATGTAGAAACTTCTTCACATAAGCATCGTCACCCTAAACTTTAAGAAACGACAGCTTAGGTTTCTTGTCATACCATAGTTCATACGGTGTCGTCTCAATGGATTAGATGGTGCCCTATTTAAGGTAACATCCCAAAATTCTAAATTTTGGAATGTTATAATAAATAGATAGATTTGACTGATTGTTTGATTGATTGTGTGAAATTGAGTGAAATTCGAAACTTTTTGAAAGTTAAATGAGAGGGAATAAAAGGACTTTCCCAAACTTTCATTTGTGCATTTATGATGCCCGTGAATTCAAATTCTTTCCATCACAAAACCCTTGAGAGAAGATAACATGACTTCTTCCATTTATTTAAATGAAAAGGGTTTTTGAAAATATTAGAATTTCACTTGAAAATATTTCAAATTTAGAAACTTTAAGCAACTCATTGATTTTCATGAGAGAAGATAAAATGACTTCTTCAAAATATATGAAATACGAGTTGGAAGTTTAAAAGGATCAAATTTAAAGTCCGTTTGAAATTATTTTCAATTTGGAGTTATTTTGGTTTTATTCAAATTATTTTTCTCCAAAAATAAAATAAATGGAAAATAGGGTAAAATGATTCCCTACATCAGAAAATTGGAGAGAAATAATTTTGAAATCATTTTGGTATTTCTAAAATTATTTTTATTGGGTTTTACTATAGAAGTAGCAATGTTTGAATTATTTTAATTTTTCTCGATTTTATATAACTTGCAAAAAATGTTCACGTTGTAGAAAATCTTTTTCTGAAATTTGTGATATACAATATGCCTATATAAAATTTTATTTTATTATGGTTATCCATTTTTATTTTTTTTTGCTTCTATACAAAAAGGGAAGAAAAAAACTATGCATGCGCCTTGAACTAACCGCCGCCCAAATGCGTAGCATAGCAGCAGGCCGGTCCGTTTTTCTTTTGTTTTCTTTTGTCTTTTTTTTCGTTTATGTTTAGTTTTAAAAAAAAAATTTAAAAAAAATAGACTTCGAAAAATAAAGAACCTGCAGCCCGCGCGCGGCCGGCCGAGGCCTTTAGGCCCGTGCGAGGCGTTAGCCTTTTTCTTCTCTGTTTCGTATATTTTCGTCTATGTTTAGTACCACATTGCCTAGCCTTTGACCCTTAAACCTCTTTTCCAATTATAAATATAGACCCAAAGAGCCTTCAAAAATCATCCGATTTGAATTAAATCAATATTTTGGTTTGACTAGATTCATTTAAGAAAAATATATTTCTCCTCTCCGGCGCGACTTCTGAAATTGTCTCTTCTCTCCAAAGTCGTCTTTTCTCTGCCTTATAAAGGTATTTTTCTTTGTTTTTTATACTTCCGTAGTTTATTATTTCTAGACTAATACGATAGAATAATTAGATTATCAATTAGTCTACGTATTTATACATTAGACTTTAGCCGTAACTATTTTTCTTCCGTAAAACAGCTTGGCCCTGATTTTTGAAATAGCCATAACTTTTCACTCGTTTATCCAAATTAGATGAACCCAGCGCCTATAGCTTCGTCTTGTTTTCACCTATCCAGTGAACCTGTCACATCAACTTTTTAAAAATTTCAAATTTCGAAAATTTGTTTAGATTCATATTCAAACTTCTTTTGAACATAACTTGAGTTCCGTAACTCCGATTTAGTTGATTCTTTGTGCAAATGGAAGCTCTTGACCTAAACATTCTGATAAGGACAAATTCACATAATTTTGGTACTGTTAGAAATTATTTTATGTTGCAAGAGTTATTTTCTTGGTTTTGGTGTTTTCCAAACTGTCTTCTTCGTTCTTCCCGATCTTCTGAGTGATTGCTTATGTGTGGTTACTATTGCTTGCTCACGATAGATTGAACGGAGTGTGACGAGTAGAACTATTAAGAGTTATGAATGCGAATCATCTTCATCAACATTGCAGGCAAGTTCACACTTTGATCATATCCCTTTCATACCCAGTTTTTATGCATTAGTTTCACCCTCAAACATTGCACGGTTAGGAATTTGATAACATGTGGGTATCGGGAAGTAGTTGATGAGGTAGGAACCTATTGCCCTGCATTCAAATCTTGGGACTACTGTTACATTATGCTTAGGTTGCCATGCTATGCTCGTAGACATGGATTGGGTTTGAGTGTATCCATGACAGATTTGAGATTCTTATTTAATGGTTCAACTTAAGGTGACAACTTTAATACACATCTGGGTGGATTGAGGCACCTGGGGAACCCAGTGATTGCCTGTATTTTTGGAAATCCCGGGGTACCGTCTGATTTTCCTATGGACCGCCACCCAGGCTCAAAGGGATCATAAGATTATTCATGTTGGAAACTTTCGTGTGCAGCCACGTGCCATTATGGGCTCTGGCATAGTTGATTAAGTCGTGTGAACTCTTACAGTGGTAGACTAGCAGATGTAGGGGATGTAGGTGTACCGGTCTTCCCATCGTAAGGTGCTAACGCTTCTGAAAGACAGTGCTTCGGTCATCCGTTTCTCAAACACCTTATAGTGCGAGAAATCCAACGGAGGAAATCGAGTCTTGTGGGGAAAAGTGCACAAACCTCTTTAGAGTGTACAAACTAATCATGGTTAGCCGTGTCCCCGGTTATGGACATTTTGAGTATCTGGTTCTTGGATTATCATGTTGATCTCATCACTCTAAATTAATTTTGTTGGGTTATTAATTACTTTTAATTGGAATTGAGATGGGGTTTACCATTCTCAATGTTTTCAACCAACTTTGTAGTTAAATAAAATGTATTCCTTTGCGGTAGGGAAAAATTGGCTTTTCGCAAAAACATTATAAACATAGAGCTTTTCCACCAGCCATATATGCATGTAGTGATAGCTATTATTCATCATTATCCTATGGTGTGAATTTGCCAGTACATTCAATGTACTGACCCTTTGTGGCTGAAACGTCTCATGTTGCAGGATTTTCTTACGATGAGTAAGTGATACGTTAGGGTTACGATTTCTACACTCAACTTTGCCGTTGGTGTTGATGGGAATCCACAACCTTGTTACTTCCGCTATTTGGATTGAGGTAATAATATTTTACGTTAATTTATACATGTGATTTACCTCTGTTATAAATCCTCGAGTACTGTGTGTGTCAGCGTACCGATCCAGGGATGACACTTAAGCACAGAGACTTGACCGTCTGAGGTCGGGTCGCTACAAGATGGTATCAGAGCACATGTTGACTATAGGACGTGACCCTAGAAATTGGCAAGCACATAGGAAATATTTTCTCTACAACTTCATTTTCAAAAGATCTTTTACCTCTCTTCTCTTCTGAGCTTATTCAAAAAATTCCTTTTTAGTGAGACTATACCCCTTCCCCTTTGGACCACTCAAAGATTCGACGGATGAGACAACTCCAAGAAGTACAAGATATCAGACAACCACAACCACTACGGAATGAAGAAGATTTTACCATGCATTATAACAATGGAAAGTACAACGGTTGAAGAATTCCGAAGACTAGGAGAATTTGAAGGCCTTGAAGAAATCCCAGATTTGTATGACCTAGGAAGGTTACCCTTATGGAACTTAGCAGACTATGGAAGCTGTCAATACCCGAGCTCAAGGTGTATCGGAGAAAGGCTGGAGCAGGGAGAGTTAAAAACTCAAAGTTCTGTCAAGGAAAACCCTAAGGCAGGAGATATCAACTATGGAGAGATAGCTCTTGGAAATGACAAGAGCAGAAACATGGCTATCCATGAGGTTATCGCCCGCTTATGATATTTTCACTATGCTGAGTAAAGCATGCATATGCATGGAAGGATTGGATGGTAGAAGGATGATGGAGCACCTATCAGCAAGAGAGGAAGTTTTGATCTTAGATGGTGTATCGCCAAGATCTGGAGTAGTACATCAAGAATTTTAAGATGGAGCTCCAGGAAGCCGTATTAGACAAGGAAGCATTTTGTGAAGAACTAGGGAACCAGAAGCTGAAAGTAGCCAAGCTGGAGGAGCTACAACCTCGAGATACCAGAGATTTGTCAAGAACTGAGGGACAGTAGGACCATGGCTCATGCCAAGGATGTTGAAACCCAGAAGTTTGGAACGCAACTCCAGAAATATTAAAGGACGTCACGAGAGACTTTGCGTCAACAAGGATGATCTGGAAAAAGAACTTGAGAAGGACGAGCACGAATCGAAAAAAGCCATCGGAGACATGAACAAGACTTGAAGAGTTTGGCGACGTTGAAGATTTCTTGAC
Source organism: Triticum urartu (assembly GCF_003073215.2). Classification (NCBI taxonomy): domain Eukaryota; kingdom Viridiplantae; phylum Streptophyta; class Magnoliopsida; order Poales; family Poaceae; genus Triticum; species Triticum urartu. The sequence continues at coordinate 181,137,775 of NC_053028.1, read as the reverse complement.
CATTAGAAGACCAAACCCTTGTTATATACCTACGTTAGATGCGACGTTTGCGAGCTGTCATTTGTTGATGTTTTTCCGACAGCCTCAAATAAAATCTTCCTTTCCAAAACTATTGTTTGTATTGTGTGTATCTCTCCCTCCCTATCTCTCTTATCTCACCCCAAAACCCTTGGACCCAATAGAGGATGAATGGAGATGAGCTTGTATTTTCCGGACCGACGAGTCAATTGGAGACGGACCGATGGATTCAGAACATGGAGGATCACATGAAGAATAACCCTATAGTCAAAAGGATGAGACCCAGCATGCTTTTCAGTGCTTTGAAAGAGGTGCTGCTACTTGGTGGAGGATGTACCAAACCATAAATGGATGGCAAAGAGTAACCACTTGGGAAGAATTTAAGTTGACTCTTCAAAGATCTCGTCTTGTGTCCTAGAAGTTGAGGCCTTATGGAAAGGATATGAAGAAACCTTGTGCATACAAGCTTTGTGAAGAAATAGGACACAACCATAAAGAAAACAAGGATGAATACCCTCATAAGCGGAGGATTACCAAAGGAGTTAGCCGCGGATCTCAGGGAACTTCGGTTGGAGATTGTTCCCAAAGGTTTTGTTGCAGCAATGGAAGTTTAGTCTACATTGTTGGGAAAGATTCGTGAAGCTCAGAAGGATGACAAAGAGATTGCTGAGGTAAAAGAGAGGCCAAAGGTTTTCGTAAGGATGAGCACGACACCTTATGGTTCGAGGACCGTGTATATGTGCCCAATAATGCAAAGATCAGGAACTTAATACTTCAGGAGGCTCATGACTCACCATACTCGATTCGCCCTGGAAACACCAAGTTGTATTTGGATTTAAAGGAGTGTTTCTGGTGGACTGGTATGAAGAAGGATATTGCGGAGTATGTAGTCGTAGGTGATGTATGCCAGAGAGAGTAAAAGCAGAGCATCAGAAGCCAGCAGGATTACTACAGCCTATGCCAATACCTGAATGGAAGTGGGATAAGCTTGGCATGGATTTCATTACCGGATTTCCCAGAACTCGATTGGGATATGATTCTATCTGGGTAGTAGTTGATTCGCTTGACCAAAGTGTCTCCCTTTATCCCAATGAAAACCACCTATACAAGTGCGAAGTTGGCCAAGATATATTTGACCAGGATCGTAGGTCTGCATGGAGTTCCGAGGACCATCATATCAGATAGAGGAACACAGTTTACCTCAAAGTTTTGGAATCAGATGCACCAGACTTTGGGTACTATGCTAGAGTTCAGTACAGCCTTTCATCCGTAGACAGATGGATAGACTGAGAGAGTCAATCAGATTCTGGAGGACATGTTGAGAGCGTGTGCGCTAGATTATGTATCTAGTAGGGATGATAATCTACCTTACGCAGAGTTCTCATACAACAACAGTTACCAAGCCAGTTTGAAGATGGCCCCTTTTGAAGCTTTGTATGGGAGTAGGAGCCAGACACTGTTGATGTGGGATGAAGTTGGAGACCGTCAGTTGTTTGGACCAAATGTGATCAAGGAGTCAGAAGAGAATGTTAAGTTGATTCGAGATAGACTGAAGGTAGCTCAGTCCAGGCAGAAGAGTTATGCAGACTCAAAAATGCAAGGAGGTAGTCTATGAAATTGGAGATAGAGCATGTCTTCGTGTGTCCCCTCTGCGAGGAGTTAAATGATTTGGAGTTAAGTGAAAGTTAGCCCCGATATTTATAGGACCATACCGAGTTTTGGAGCGTATGGGAGAAGTGGCCAACACGTGGGAGTCACCCGAAGGACTGTCAGGGGTTCATGATGTGTTTCACGTTTCCCAGTTGAAGAAGTGCCATGCAGAGATGGCCAATATTCCCCTGTAAGGACGCTTGACCCTGGAAAGGATAATGATGTTCCACGAAGTGGAGTATGGACTTCATAAGTATAAGTTTTTATCTCGGTATGTGGGATATCCCACGAGGATGAAGAGATGAATTACTATTGGATATAAAGGAGGTATGATGTTGGAAATATGGATCAATGGAAATTCCATGATGAGTCTGAGTAATCATGTCCTAATTTGGTGCCAATAGAAGGAAGGAAGACAGTACAATTGGATGGATTTAAGAATACTAGGAAGTTGGAAGTTGGAATAATGATCAGTTGCCTGATGATAAGTTCAAGGACTACAAGTGATGAGATGGGCCATAACCCACAGGCCCCAGGACCTGCCAAGAAGCAAGCACATTCTTGCTGAAGGAAAAACCCTGGAAGAAGTTACGTTTATCGGCAGACGATCTTATAGAGTAATGCAAAACCTGAGAGTTGTGAAGAAACGATAGATGTTTGTTTGGCTTGCAGAATCAATGGATTTATCCGAACTTGGTTCGTTGACAAGAGAAATTCTGCAATGCTTAAGAGGATGACCGAGTGTTAGAATGCGATATTCGCTAAACCATGTACAAGGTAATGATTTGGGTGCGGGATGGATTGATCACCATACCGACTTACTCTTATTATTCGCCTTGCTATATGGGATGGTAAATCTGAGTGACTTACCTATAGTAGAGAGACGACGATATTAAGCCTTGTTTAAACCTTAGAATGGTATAATCATTTTCCCTTGTACAAGGCAGTTGTTGCCAATTGTAGGACATACGGTGAGAATGAAGCCTAGACCCATTTCCTGCAGGAGAAGCCATAAATGGTTGACCACCATGAGATATCGATAGTTGTTTAGTATTGGCGCCAGACCCGTCAGCTAACAAGACCCAATCTCGAAAGAACCGTACCTAGATGAAAGACAGAAGAATTGAGGAAAAGGTTATGCCACTACCGAAAGAGCCCAGATAAGGAATTATCCTGAAGATCTGAGAAGACCGACACTGTTAACAATATGGATGAAGTATATGAGTTTTGATGGAACCGTAACCATGCTCCTAAGGGTGGTAGCACCCCACACCCCCTCCTGCGATAATTGATGGATTTTGAGGAGACCCCCAATCCTAACCTATTTCTTTCTAGCCTCACCGAATCTCGAGGACGAGATTCATTTTAAGGGTGGTAGGTTTGTAACATCCTAAAATTCTAAATTTTGGAATGTTATAATAAATAGAAAGATTTGATTGATTGTTTGATTGATTGTGTGAAATTGAGTGAAATTCAAAACTTTTCGAAAGTTAAATGAGAGGGAATAAAAGGACTTTCCCAAACTTTCATTTTTGCATTTATGATCCCCGTGAATTCAAATTCTTTCCATCACAAAACCCTTGAGAGAAGATGACATGACTTCTTCCATTTATTTAAATGAAAAGGGTTTTTGAAAATATTTGAATTTCACTTGAAAATATTTCAAATTTAGAAAATTTAAGCAACTCAATGATTTTCATGAGAGAAGATAAAATGACTTCTTCAAAATATATGAAATACGAGTTGGAAGTTTAAAAGGATCAAATTTAAAGTCCGTTTGAAATTATTTTCAATTTGGAGTTATTTGGGTTTTATTCAAATTATTTTTCTCCAAAAATAAAATAAATGGAAAATAGGGTAAAATGATTCCCTACATCAGAAAATTGGAGAGAAATAATTATGAAATCATTTTGGTATTTCTAAAATGATTTTTATTGGGTTTTATTGTAGAAGTAGCACTGTTTGAATTAGTTGATTTTTTCTCGATTTTATATGACTTGCAAAAAATGTCCATGTTGTAGAATTGTTTTCTGAAAATTTTGATATATAATATGCCTATATAAAATTTTATTTTATTATCGTTATCCAGTTTTCTTTTTTTGTTTCTATAAAAAAGAAAAAAAACTACGCGTGCGCCTTGAACTAACCGCCACCCACGTGCGTAGCATAGCAGCAGGCCGGCCCGTTTTTCTTTTGTTTTATTTTGTCTTTTTTTATTTTATTTTCGTTTATGTTTAGTTTTTTTTAAAAAAAATTCAGAAAAAAAATAGACTTCGTAAAAAAAGAAAAAATCTGCAGCCCGTGTACGCGCGCGGTCGGCCGAGGCCTTTAGGCCCGTGCGAGGCGTTAGCATTTTTATTCTTTGTTTTGCATATTTTCGTCTATGTTTAGTCCCGCATTGCCTAACCTTTGACGCTTAAACCTCTTTTCCACCTATAAATATAGATCCATAGAGCCTCCAAAAACTATCCGATTCGGGTTAAATCAATATTTTGGTTTGACTAGATTCATTTAAGAAAAATATATTTCTCCTCTCCGGCGCGACTTCTGGAAATTGTCTCTTCTCTCCAAAGTCGTCTTTTCTCCGCCTTATAAAGGTATCTTTCTTTATTTTTTTATACTTCCATAGTTTATTATTTCTAGACTAATATGATAGAATAATTAGATTATCAATTAGTCTACGTATTTATACATTAGACCTTAGCCGTAGCTATTTTTCTTCCGTAAAACAGCTTGGCCCTGATTTTTCAAATAGCCATAATTTTTCACTCGTTTATCCAAATTAGATAAAACCAGCGCCTATAGCTTCGTCTTGTTTTCACCTATCCAGTGAACCTGTCACATCAACTTTTTGAAAATTTCAAATTTCGAAAATTTGTTCAGATTCATATTCAAACTTCTTTTGAACATAACTTGAGTTTCGTAACTCCGATTTAGTTGATTCTTTTTGCAAATCGAAGCTCTTGACCTAAAATTTCTGATAAGGACAAATTCACATATTTTTGGTACTGTTAGAAATTGTTTTATGTTGCAAGAGTTATTTTCTTGGTTTTGGTGTTTTCGAACTGTCTTCTTCGTTCTTCCCGATCTTCTGAGTGATTGCTTATGTGGTTACTATTGCTTGCTCATGATAGATTGAACGGAGTGTGACGAGTAGAACTATCAAGAGTTATGAGTGAGAATCACCTTCATCAACATTGCAGGCAAGTTCACACTTTGATCATATCCCTTTCATACCCAGTTTTTATGCATTAGTTTTACCCTCAAACATTGCACGGTTAGGAATTTGATAACATGTGGGTATCAGGAAGTAGTTGATGAGGTAGGAACCTATTGCCCTGCATTCAAACCTTGGGAGCTACAATTACGTTATGCTTAGGTTGCCATGCTATGCTCGTAGACGTGGATTGGGTTTGAGTGTATCCATGACAGATTTGAGATTGTTATTTAATGGTTCAACTTAAGGTGGCAACTTTAATACACATCTGGGTGGACTGTGGCACCTGGGGAACCCAGTGATTGCCTGTATTTTTGGAAATCCCGGGGTACCATATGATTTTCCTATGGACCGCCACCCACGCTGAATGGGATCATAAGATTATTCATGCTGGAAACTTCCGTGTGCAGCCACGTGCCATTATGGGCTCTGGCATAGTTGATTAAGTCGTGTGAACTCTTACAGTGGTAGACTAGCAGATGTAGGGGATGTAGGTGTACCGGTCTTCCCATCGTAAGGTGCTAACGCTTCTGAAAGGCAGTGCTTCGGTCATCCGTTTCTCAAACACCTTATAGTGCGAGAAATCCAACGGAGGAAATCGAGTCTTGTGGGGAAAAGTGCACAAACCTCTTTAGAGTGTACAAACTAATCATGGTTAGCCGTGTCCCCGGTTATGGACACATTTTGAGTATCTAGGTTCTTGGATTATCATGTTGATCTCATCACTCTAAATTAATTTTGTTGGGTTATTAATTACTTTTAATTGGGATTGAGATGGGGTTTACCATTCTCAATGTTTTCAACCAACTTTGTAGTTAAATAAAATATATTCCTTTGCAGTAGGGAAAAATTGGCTTTTCGCAAAAACATTATAACCATATAGCTTCCACCAGCCAAATATGCATGTAGTGATAGCCATTATTCATCATTATCCTCTGGTGTGAATTTGGCTAGTACATTCAATGTACTGACCCTTTGTGGCTGCAACATCTCATGTTGCAGGATTTTCTTACGACGAGTAAGTGATACGTTAGGGTTACGATTTCTACACTCAACTTTGTCATTGGTGTTGATGGGAATCCACAACCTTGTTACTTCCGCTATTTGGATTGAGGTAATAATATTTTACATTACTTTATACATGCGATTTACCTCTGTTATAAATCCTCGAGTACTGTGTGTGTCAGCATACCGATCCAAGGATGACACTTAAGCACAGAGACTTGACCGTCTGAGGTCGGGTCACTACATTTAACATGAATGCAGTTGTCTCTAATGCATAACCCCAAAACTATAGTGGTAAATTGGTAAGAGACATCATATATCGCACCAGCATAATGATGTAAGGCCATAGAAGGTTCGCTCCATTGTTTCGGAGAACAGAGTCACTGGCTCGCTCCATTGTTCCGGAGAACGGAGTCTTAGTCATCTTGCCCATGAGGCATGGTTCGCAAGCATCAAGTGATTCGTAATCAGGTGATTCCAAAAGCCCATCAGTATGGATTTTCTTCATGCCCTTTACACCAATATGACCTAAATGGCAGTGTCACAAACATGTTGCACTATCATTATTAACTTTGCATCTTTTGGCATCAATATTATCAATAAGTGTATCAATGCAATCGAGATTCAGTAAACCATTTACATTGGATGTAAGGCCATAGAAGGTTTTATTCATGTAAACAGAACAACAATTATTCTCTGACTTAAATGAATAACCTTGTCGCAATAAACATGATCCAATTATACTCATGCTCAATGCAAACACTAAATAACATTTATTTAGGTCCAATAATAATCCTGAAGGTAGAGGGAGTATTCAATGGTGATCTTATCAACCTTGGAATCACTTCCAACATACATCGTCACCTCTCCCTTAACTAGTCTCTATTCATTTTGTAACTCATGTTTCGAGTTACTAATCATAGCAACTGAACCAGTATCAAATACTCAGGGGCTACTATGAACACTAGTAAAGTACACATCAATAATATGTATATCATATATACTTTTGTTCACTTTGCCATCCTTCTTATCCGCCAAGTATTTGGGGCAGTTCCGCTTCTACTGACCATTTCCTTTGCAGTAGAAGCACTTAGTTTCAGGCTTGGGTCTAGCTTTGGGCTTCTTCATGGGAGTGGCAACTTGCTTGTCATTCTTCTAAGCCGTAAAGCATGGCACACTAAACTATCAAGTAGTTATCATACCGAGCTTACCAAACATTCATAACGTCTGTATCTGCTCCTGCAATAGGTCCGTCACCTAGTGGTACATCAAGGACATAATTCTTCTGTGCAGCAATGAGGATAATCCTCAGATCACAGAGCTAGTCTGCATCATTGCTACTAACATCTTTCAACATAGTTTTCTCTAGGAACATATCATAAATAAAACGGGGAAGCTATACGCGAGCAATTGATCTACAACATAGATATGCAAATACTATCAGGACTAAGTTCATGATAAATTTAAGTTCAATTAATCATAGTACTTAAGAACTCCCACTTATATAGGCAACCCTCTAATCATCTAAGTGATCACGTGATCCATATCAACTAAACCATGTCCGATCATCATGTGAGATGGAGTAGTTTTCAATGGTGAACATCACTATGTTGATCATATCTACTATATGATTCACGCTCGACCTTTCGGTCTTAGTGTTCTGAGGCCATATCTGCATATGCTAGACTCGTCAAGTTTAACCCGAGTATTCTGCATGTGCAAAACTGGCTTGCACCCGTTGTATGTGAACGTAGAGCTTATCACACCCGGTCATCACGTAGTGACTCAGCACGAAGAACTGTCGCAATGGTGCATACTTAGGGAGAACACTTATACCTTGAAATTTTAGTAAGGGATCATCTCATAATGCTACCGTCGTACTAAGCAAAATAATATGCATAAAAGATAAACATCACATGCAATCAAAATATGTGACATAATATGGCCATCATCATCTTGTGCCTTTGATCTCCATCTCCAAAGTACCGTCATGATCTCTATCGTCACCGGCATGACACCATGATCTCCATCATCTTGATCATTATCAACGTGTCATCACATGGTCGTCTCGCCAACTATTGCTTTTGCAACTATTGCTATCACATAGCGATAAAGTAAAGCAATTGTATGGCGCTTGCATCTTATGCAATAAAGATACAACCATAAGGCTCCTGCCAGTTGCCGATAACTTTAACAAAACATGATCATCTCATACAAAAATTTATATCTCATCACGTCTTGACCATATCACATCACAACATGCCCTGCAAAAACAAGTTAGACGTCCTCTACTTTGTTGTTGCAAGTTTTACGTGGCTGCTACGGGCTTAGCAAGAACCGTTATTACCTACGCATCAAAACCACAACGATTTTTCATCAAGTTTGCTGTTTTAACCTTCAACAAGGACCGGGTGTAATCACACTCGATTCAACTAAAGTTGGAGAAACACACACCCACTAGCCACCTGTGTGTGAAGCACGTCGGTAGAACCAGTCTGGCGTAAGCGTACGCGTAATGTCGGTCTGACCTGCTTCATCCAACAATACCGCGGAATCAAAGTATGACATGTTGTTAAGAAGTATGACTATTATTGCCCACAACTCTTTGTGTTCTACTCTTGCATATAACATCTATGCAGAGACCTGGCTCGGATACCACTGTAGGGGAACGTAGTATTTCATAATTTTCCTACGATCACGCAAGATCTATCTAGGAGATGCATAGCAACGAGAGGGGAGAGTGTGTCTACGTACTCTCATAGACCGAAAGCGGAAGCGTTTAAGTAACGCGGTTGATGTAGTTGAACGTCTTCGCGATCCAACTGATCAAGTACCGAACGCACGGCACCTCCGCGATCTGCACATGTTCAGCTTGGTGACGTCCCTTGAACTCTAGATCCAGCTGAGGGAGAGTTTCGTCAGCATGACGGCCTGGTGATGGTGATGATGAAGTTACCGCCGCAGGGCTTCGCCTAAGCACTACGACAATATGACCGAGGTGGAAATCTGTGGAGGGGGCACCGCACACGGCTATGAAATCAACTTGTGTGTCTATGGGGTGCCCCCTCCCCCGTATATAAAGGAGGGTAGGAGGAGGAGGTCCGGCCACAAGGGGCGCGCCCAAAGGGGGGATTCCTACTCCAAGTAGGAGTAGGTTTCCCCCTTTCCTAGTCCAAGTAGGAGAAGAAGGAAGGACAGGAGAGGGAGAAGAAAAGAGGGGGGCGCCTCCCCTCCCTAGTCCAATTCGGACCAGCCCATGGGGGGACGTGGCCTCCCCTTGTGGCCCTTCTCTCCTTTCCACTAAGGCCCATGAAGGCCCAATACTTCCCTCAGCGAATTCCCGTAACTATCTGGTACTCCGAAAAATACCCGAACCACTCAGAACCTTTCCGATGTTCGAATATAACCTTCCAATATTTCGATCTTTACGTCTCGACCATTTCGAGACTCCTCGTCATGTCCGTGATCTCATCCGGGACTCCGAACAAACTTCGGTCATCAAATCACATAACTCATAGTACAAATCGTCATCGAACGTTAAGCATGCGGACCCTACGGGTTCAAGAACTATGTAGACATGACCGAGACACATCTCCGATCAATAACCAATAGCGGAACCTGAATGCTCATATTGGCTCCTACATATTCTACGAGGATCTTTATCGGTCAAACCGCACAACAATATACGTTGTCCCCTTTGTCATCGGTATGTTACTTGCCCGAGATTCGATCGTCGGTATCACCATACCTAGTTCAATCTCATTATCGGCAAGTCTCTTTACTCGTTCCGTAATGCATCATCCCGTAACTAACTCATTAGTCACATTGTTTGCAAGGCTTATAGTGATGTGCATTACCGAGAGGGCCCAGAGATACCTCTCCGATAATCGGAGTGACAAATCCTAATCTCGACCTATGCCAACTCAACAAATACCATCAGAGACACCTGTAGAGCATCTTTATAATCACCCAGTTACGTTGTCTCATTTGATAGCACACTAAGTTTTCCTCCGGTATTTGGGAGCTGCATAATCTCATAGTCATAGGAACATGTATAAATCATGAAGAAAGCAATAGCAATAAACTAAACAGTCATAGTGCTAAGCTAACGGATGGGTCTTGTCCATCACATCATTTTCTAATGATGTGATCCCGTTCATCAAATGACAACACATGTCTATGGCCAGAAAACTTAACCATCTTTGATTAACGAGCTAGTCAAGTAGAGGCATACTAGGGACACTCTGTTTGTCTATGTATTCACACATGTACTAAGTTCCCGGTTAATACAATTCTAGCATGAACAATAAACATTTATCATGATATAAGGAAATATAAATAACAACTTTATTATTGCCTCTAGGGCATATTTCCTTCATATTATCGCCCACAACTCTTTGTGTTCTACTCGTGCATATAACATTAACGCATAGACCTGGCTCGGATGCCACTATTGGGGAACGTAGTATTTCAAAAAAATTCCTACGATCACGAAAGATCTATCTAGGGAAGCATAGCAACGAGCAGGGACAGTGTGTCCACGTACCCTCGTAGACCGAAAACGGAAGCGTTTAATAACATGGTTGATGTAGTCGAACGTCTTCGTGATCCAACCGATCCAAGCACCGAATGTACGGCACCTCCGCGTTTAGCACACGTTTAGCTCGATGACGTCCCTCAAAATCTTGATCCAGTTGAGGCCGAGGGAGAGATCCGTCAGCACGACGATGTGGCGACGGTGATGATGAAGTTACCTGCGTAGGGCTTCACATAAGCACTACGACGATATGACTGAGGTGTGTAACTATGGAGGGGGCACCGCACACGGCTAAGAGATTGTCTGTTGTGCTATTGGGGTGCCCCCTGGCCACGTATATAAAGGAGGGAGGGAGAGAGGAGGCCGGCCAGGTTGGGCGCGCTAAGGGGGGAGTCCTACTTGGACTCCTAGTCTAAGTAGGATCCCCCCTTTTTCTTTCTTCCACCGAAGAGAAAGGGAAGGGAGAGAGGGGGGAGGAAAGAGGGGGCACTACAAAAAAAAGACACATCCGTGACATTTTGGGCCGAACGAATTTTTTTGTCATACTTATGACACTTCTATGACGATAATTGTGACAAAACCCGGTATCATCATAGATGTGCTGGGGTCCTACTTCTATGACAAAAAATCATGACAGAAAATGGGCTTTTCGTCCTGGGCGGGACGAAGACGCAACTGCATGACATTCTTTGGGCCGTCCATGACGGAAAAGACCGTGGTAGAAGCGAGGGCGAGGAAAATATCGGGGAGTTCCCGGTTACGGTGGGTGGTCGGGGGCCGAGTGATGCGCATTTCTCTCATACGTACGCGCGTGTGTGTGAGGTGTTGGGCTCTAACTGAACCCGAGCGAGGCATTGGGCTCTCACTGAACCCGAGCGATTGCGCTGTAGGCTACGCGTTACTGAACCCGAGCGATTGATTGATCCCTTGCTGTTAACTGAACCCGAGTGATTCCTTCGCTACTGCTACTAACTGAAGCCGATCGATGCTGCCTCTGGATGAACAGTGAGCGTTGTTGGGGGGTTTGGATGAACAGTTCCTGGTGGGGGTTGGACGAACAGGACCCCGTGGTAGTAGAGGTCGTTGCCGCTGGATGAACAGTACCCCGATCGATCGAGCCGGTGGATGAACAGGACCCCGTGGAGGGCTGGATGAACAGGACCCCGTGGAGGGCTGGTTGAACAATATTCGGTGGAGGGCTGGTTGAACAGGAGCCGGTGGAGGGCTGGATGAACAGTAGCCTGTGGAGGGGTGGTTGAACAGGACCCCGTGGAGAGGGTTGGTTAAACAGTGGCCGATGGAGGAGCGCGCGGTGGAGGCTGGATGAACATGAGCTCGTGGATGAAGAGTCGCAGGTGGAGGCTGGAGGAGGTCAACAGTGGATGAATAGGAGCCCGTGGAGGCTGGAGGAGGTCGACGGTGGAGATGAACAGTATCTCGTGGAGTACCGTTTTGCGGTAGGCCAGACCCCTCCCGATGAACAGGACCCCCGTTTCGACCGTAGCGCTCCAACACAATTCTGTTTCCTCCGTTTGGCGGTACGCCACACCCCTCCCGATCAACAGGATCCCGTTTCGACCGTATGAGGTCCGTTTCCTCCGTTTTGCGGTACGCCAGACCCCTCCCGATGAACAGGATCCCGTTTCGAGCATGGCCGGTCGAACACAAGGTAGTTTCCTCCGTTCTGCGGTACTCCAGGACTCGTTTCCATTGCCTGTTCCATCCAAGCCGGTTGGCTCCCGATGAACACGACAACACATTCCATTTCGACCCAGACGATTGCCTCCCCATGAACACGACGACGACGCAACTTCTCCATTCCGACCCAGTCATGTACATGAGCCCTGGCCGTACGTATGCGCGAGTAGGCGTTCGAGACCCCGCCTATATGTACGTATGTGGCCATATTTTCTTTCTTGCACCCTGGCCGCTGTACGTACGTGTACATGCTACGTGCGCGCCTCTACTACGACAGGTTCCCTTCCTTACTCGGCTACGGTTCATCGCTGCAGCCTGCAGACAGACCGATCGACCAGTATGTACGTACACGTTCGCCACCAAAATGACAATGCTACGTACGCTTCGACCAGGTGGGTCCCGACTGTCAGGAACTTCCTTGCGTGCGAAGATGTAGCTGGTGGGTCCCACCAGTCAGGGGGAAACGTTTTTTTCACGAAATACAGTGACCCGTCCGGTGGGTCCCTGCTGTCATGTGGAGGAATAATTATTTTGCGCGTAATAAGGAGGCACTTCCTTGCTGCAGCTTTGGACCCAGCTGTCAGCCTCTCCATGTACAGTACTCTTCCGACGGAAGTCGTTCATTGACCACATTGACCACGCCGCGCCGAGAGCACCAGGGCGGTAGACGATGGCGAGGCCTAGGAAGGGGATGACGTGGAGCCAAGGAAGACGCGGCAGTGGATGCCCACGCAGAGGGGAGTGCGTGGGTTGACTGCTTCGACTGCGGTGTGAGGCCGCCGTCGCCGGAGAATAACAGGAGGTGTGGTGAGTATAGAGGGATGTCATGGCCAGCGGTGGTAGCATAGCCGGACACGGGAGGCAGGAGCAGGCAGCATGGACGACGCTTGTTTGGGCGGCTGGAGCAAGAAGAACAGATGTTGAAGAAGCACTATGGGCGTTGGATGGACATCGTACGGTCACTGGAGTTAGAATCGTTCATATTGACTAAGTTGACATAGCCCTCTGTCCACGTCAACTTTGTAGGCCCACAAGTCAGCCTCCCACTGTGGTGGGTCCTAGCTAGCAGGGGGAGTATTCATTTTTTGTGCGTAATAAGGAGGCACTTCCTTGTGTGCGAAGATATAGCGGGTGGGTCTGAGCTGTCAGCGGTAGTATTCATTCTTTTTGGCATAATAAGGACACACTTCATTGCGTGCGAAGATGTAGCTAGTGGGTCCCAGCAGTCACGGGGAGAAAACTTTATTTCCAGGGTAAAAAGGATGCAGTTGCATGCATGCGTCCATGGGCATGGTGCGTCCCTACTGTCAGCCTCTCACGTACAGTCATCTTCCGATGACTCTCGTTTATTGACCATGTTGACCACACCATGCCGAGCGCACCAAGGCCGGTGGATGATGGCGAGGCCCTAGACTGGAACGACTCGGAGATAGGGAAGACGCGGCAGTGGAGTCGCAGATGGAGAGGAGTGGGAACCTTGATTGGTTCGGATGCGCGGTAGCACTGCCGCCCACGGGAGACATGAGCAAGAACAGAGGTTGAAGAAGGAGCACAGCTGCTGGATTAACATCCAACGGTCCAGCTGCTAGAATCATTTGTTTATTAAGTTGACAAAGCCCTTCGTACACGTCTGCTTAGTAGGCCCACAAGTCAACCACCAAATCTGATGGGTCCCAGCTGTCAACGGGAGGAATAGTTTTTTCACATAACAAGGAGGCACTTCCTTCCGTGCGAAGATACAACCGGTGGGTCCCAGCTGTCAGGGGGAGGAAACATTTTTTCAGCTTAATAAGGAGGAACTTTCCTTGCATGCGACCATGGACCTCGTGGGTCCCAGCCGTCAGGCTCTCCAGTCCTCTTCTGATGACTCTCGTTTGTTGACCACGCCGCGTCGAGCGCAACGAGGCGGTGGACGACGGTGAGGCCTCAGACGGGAACGACCCGGAAATGGGAAGACGCGGCAGTGGAGTCACAGACTGAGAGGAGTACGAGGGTTATAACTGGTTCTGGTGCGGCGTGGGGCTGCAGTCGGTGGAGAATAACAGGAGGTGTGGAGGGGTGGAGGGATAGCCTGGCCGGCGGTGGGGTAGCGCTTCGCAGCGATGCGTGCTAAGCAGAGCCGCTAGCCGCTGGAGGTCGGACCAGGCGGTCCCGGCGATGCTGGAGGAAGAAGACAAGATATTGAAGGTGCATGCCGGGCGTTGGATATAAATCTAATGGTTGTGGATGTCATAATCATTTGTTGACCAAGTTGACAACGCCATGCGTAGGCTTCGACCTATTGTCCCACATGTCAGCCTGCAAAAAAAGTGGTATATATTTAACCCATGTTTTCTAGAAAGTACAGTCCATTTGCTGGGTTGGGTGAACAAATAATTTCGCGTCAATGCGGCCCATTTAATATTTTCTAAGAAATCCCAGCCCATTTGCACTTTCTTGAAATACACGAATTAGCTGGGCTCGTTCTATATATAATGTTAGGTTAGAAGGAGCAATTAATATCAAAAAATAAACCGTTGCGACACATTATATATATATATATAATTAACAAATTAGCGAGTTATTTCTCAAAATAAAAATGAGCGCGTTATTATTACATTGGTCCTTCAAATATTCACAAGCTTTTGTACGCAATCACCAGGATTTTCCTTGCCAAGTTCTGTTAAACATTTACTTTTATAAGTTAATAACACGTGGGATGTATTTATAATATATATATAAGTCTCTATAAAATATACAATAATAGTAATAATATAAATATATTTAATGTGGTTAGAAGGGAAAACATAAATTGGACACAACATTATATTATTCTTATATATAGATAAATAGAACAAAGATCTGTGTTTTATTAAGAAAATACATTGGGCTGCCGATCTTTAAGAAAAAGTAAAACCTACGCTGGGAGGCCCATAGGCTGGTATGAAGCTCAAAAAATAAGTTGAAACCACTGTCTCCGTATGTCGTGAGCTACTCATACCTAGGCCTAGCTGATACTTGTTCGCCCTCTGGAAAGAAAGATAGTACCAGCTAGATCCCCGAGCGAACTGGATTAAAGAGGGGGCAAGTGATACGTCTCCAACGTATCTATAATTTTTGATTGTTCCATGCTATTATATTATCCATCTAGGATGTTTTATATGCTATTTTATATGATTTTTGGGACTAACCTATTAACCTAGAGCCCAGTGCCAGTTTCTGTCTTTTCCTTGTTTTTGAGTATCACAGAAAAGGAAACCAAACGGAGTCCAATTGACCTGAAATTTCACGGAGATCATTCTTGGACCATAAGAAGCCCACGGAGTATTGGAGATGGGCCAAAAGAGTCCCGAGGCCACCACGAGGGTGGGGGCACGCCCTACCCCCTGGACGCGCCCCCTACCTCGTGGACGCCTTGGGGACCCCCTGACTTGTTCCCAACTCCAACACCTCTTATATATACCCAAACTTCCAGAAAGAAACCTAGATCGGGAGTTCCGCCGCCGCAAGCCTCTGTAGCCACCGAAAACCAATCTAGACCCGTTCCTGCACCCTGCCGAAGGGGGGAATACCTATCCGGTGGCCATCTTCATCATCCCGGCGCTCTCCATGATGAGGAGGGAGTAGTTCACCCTCGGGGCTGAGGGTATGTACCAGTAGCTATGTGTTTGATCTCTCTCTCTCTCTCGTATTCTTGATTCGGAATGATCTTGATGTACCGCGGGCTTGGCTATTATAGTTGGATCTTATGATGTTTCTCCCCCTCTACTCTCTTGTAATGGATTGAGTTTTCCCTTTGAAGTTATCTTATTGGATTGAGTCTTTAAGGGTTTTAGAACACTTGATGTATGTCTTGCACGTGCTTATCTGTGGTGACAATGGGATATCACATGATCCACTTGATGTATGTTTTGGTGATCAACTTGCGGGTTCCGTGACTTCGTGAACTTATGCATAGGGGTTGGCACACGTTTTCGTCTTGACTCTCCGGTAGAAACTTTGGGGCACTCTTTGAAGTTCTTTGTGTTGGTTGAATAGATGAATCTAAGATTGTGTGATGCATATCATACCCACGGATACTTGAGGTGAAATTGGAGTATCTAGGTGACATTAGGGTTTTGGTTGATTTGTGTCTTAAGGTGTTATTCTAGTACGAACTCTAGGATAGATTGAACGGAAAGAATAACTTCGTGTTATTTTACTACAGACTCTTGAATAGGTCGATCAGAAAGGATGACTTTGAGGTGGTTTCGTACCCTACAATAATCTCTTTGTTTGTTCTCCGCTATTAGTGACTTTGGAGTGACTCTTTGTTGCATGTTGAGGGATAGTTATATGATCCAATTATGTTATTATTGTTGAGAGAACTTGCACTAGTGAAAGTATGAACCCCAGCCCTTGTTTCCTAGCACTGCAATACCGTTTTCGCTCACTTTTATCATTAGTTACCTTGCTGTTTTTATATTTTCAGATTACAAAAACCTATATCTACCATCCATATTGCACTTGTATCACCATCTCTTCGCCGAACTAGTGCACCTATAGAATTTATGATTGTATTGGGTGTGTTGGGGGCACAAGAGACTCTTTGTTATTTGGTTGCAGGGTTGTTTGAGAGAGACCATCTTCATCCTACGCCTCCCACGGATAGATAAACCTTAGGTCATCCACTTGAGGGAAATTTGCTACGGTCCTACAAACCTCTCCACTTGGAGGCCCAACAACGTCTACGAGAAGAAGGTTGTGTAGTAGACATCAAGCTCATTTCTGGCGCCATTGCCGGGGAGGTTGCATCAAGTCAAGACATACTAAGTACCCATCACAAACTCTTATCCTTCACATTACATTATTTTCCATTTGCCTCTCGTTTTCCTCTACCCCAGTTCACCCTTGCCGTTTTATTCGCCCTCTTTTCCGCTCGCCTCTTTTTCGTTCGCCTCTTTTCGCTTGCTTCTTGTGTATCCGTGTGTTAGATCGCTGGTTTTGCTATTATGTCTAGCCCTTCTATCATCGTTAGTACTCCCGATCATGAAGTTCCAAATTTTAAACAAAGGGAGGGAGACAATATAAAAGATGCCTAGCTAGGGGCGTTAAACGATAGCGCTTGTTGGGAGGCAACCAAATTTTATTTTTATTTCCTTTTTTTGTTCCTATTTAGTAATAAATAATTCATCTAGCCTCTGTTTAGATGTGCTTTTATGCTTTTAATTAGTGTTTGTTCCAAATAGAACCTTTGGGAAGACTTGGGGGAAGTTTTTGCGATCTTGCTGTAAAAACAGAAACTTTAGCGCTCATGAGATTTGCTGCCATTTTTTACTGGAGAGTGCGATTAGGTTGATTATTTTTGAAGATGATTAATAGAAAAATTCCTCAGGTCCGCCAATTTATTTCAGAATTGTTGGAGTGACAGAAGTATTCGAATGATACAGATTACTATAGACTATTCTGTTTTTGACAGATTCTGTTTTCTATGTGTTGTTTGCTTATTTTGATGAATCTATGAGTAGTATCGGAGGGTATGAACCATAGAGAAGTTGGAATACAGTAGATATTACACCAATATGAATTTATAATGAGTTCAAAACAGTACCAAAAGTGGTGATTTATTTTCTTATACTAACGGAGCTCATGAGATTTTATGTCGAGTTTTGTGTTGTGAAGTTTTCAAGTTTTGGGTAAAAGATTCGATGGACTATGGAATAAGGAGTGGCAAGAGCCTAAGCTTGGGGATGCCCAAGGAACCCCAAGGTAATATTCAAGGACAACCAAGAGCCTGAGCTTGGGGATGCCCCGGATGGCATCCCCTCTTTCGTCTTCGTTCATCGGTAACTTAACTTGGAGCTATATTTTTATTCACCACATGATATGTGTTTTGCTTGGAGCGTCATTTCATTTTCTTTTGTTTTGCTTGCTGTTTGAATAAAATACCAAGATCTGAAATTCTTAAATGTTAGAGAGTCTTCACATAGTTGCATAATTATTCGACTACTCATTGATCTTCACTTATATATTTCGGAGTAGTTTGTCATTTGCTCTAGTGCTTCACTTATATATTTTTAGAGCACGACGGTGGTTTTATTTTGAAGAAATGGATGAACTCTCATGCTTCACTTATATTATTTTGAGAGTCTTTTAGAACAGCATGGTAATTTGCTTTGCTTATGAAATTAGTCCTAATATGATAGGCATCCAAGATGGGTATAATAAAAACTTTCATATAAAGTGCATTGAATACTATGAGAAGTTTGGTACTTGATGATTGTTTTGAGATATGAAGATGGTGATATTAGATTCATGCTAGTGAGTAGTTGTAAATTTGAGAAATACTTGTGTTAAAGTTTGTGATTCCCGTAGCATGCACGTATGGTGAACCGTTATGTGATGAAGTCGGAGCATGCTTTATTTTTTTGATTGGCTTCCTTATGAGTGGTGGTCGGGGACGAGCGATGGTATTTTTCTACCAATCTACCCCCCTAGGAGCATGCGCGTAATACTTCGTTTTGATAACTAATTGATTTTTGCAATAAGTATGTGAGTTCTTTATGACTAATGTTGAGTCCATGGATTATACACACTCTCACCCTTCCACCTTTGCTAGACTCTCTTGTGCCGCGCAACTTTCGCCGGTACCATAAAGCCACCATTTACCTTCCTCAAAACAGCCACCATACCTACCTATTATGGCATTTCCATAGCCATTCTGAGATATATTGCCATGCAACTTTCCACTGTTCCGTTTATTATGACACGCTCCATCATTGTCATATTGCTTTGCATGATCATGTAGTTGACATTGTATTTGTGGCAAAGCCACCATTCATAATTCTTTCATACATGCCACTCTTGATTCATTGCACATCCCGGTACATTGCTGGAGGCATTCACATAGAGTCGTATTTTGTTCTAAGTATCAAGTTGTAATTCTTGACTTGTAAGTAAATAAAAGTGTGATGACCATCATTATTAGAGCATTGCCCCATGTGAGGAAAGGATGATGGAGACTATGATTCCCCCACAAGTCGGGATGAGACTTCGGACTAAAAATAAAAGAGAAAAAAGAGGCCATAAAAAAGAGAAAGGCCCAAAAACAAAAAAGTGAGAGAAAAAGAGAGAAGGGGCAATGCTACTATCCTTTTACCACACTTGTGCTTCAAAGTAGCACCATGATCTTCATGATAGAGAGTCTCCTATGTTGTCACTTTCATATACTAGTGGGAACCATTCATTATAGAACTTGGCTTTTATATTCCAATGATGGGCTTCCTTAAAATTCCCTAGGTCTTCGTGAGCAAGCGAGTTGGATGCACACCCACTTAGTTTCTTTTTGAGCTTTCATACACTTATAGCTCTAATGCATCCGTTGCATGGAAATCCCTACTCACTCACATTGATATCTATTGATGGGCATCTCCATAGCCCGTTGATACGCCTAGTTGATGTGATACTATCTTCTCCTTTTTTTTCTTCTCCACAACCACCATTCTATTCCACCTTTAGTGCTATATCCATGGCTCACGCTCATGTATTGCGTGAAGATTGAAAAAGTTTGATAACATCAATAGTATGAAACAATTGCTTGGCTTGTCATCGGATTTGTGCATGATTTAAATATTTTGTGTGATGAAGATAGAGCATAGCCAGACTATATGATTTTGTAGGGATAGCTTTCTTTGGCCATGTTATTTTGAGAAGACATGATTGCTTTGTTAGTATGCTTGAAGTATTATTATTTTTATGTCAATATTAAACTTTTGTCTTGAATCTTATGGATCTAAATATTCTTTCCAGAATAGAGAAGATTACATTAATGAATATTTTTGGTAGCATTCCACATCAAAAATTCTGTTTTTATCATTTACCTACTCGAGGACGAGCGGGAATTAAGCTTGGGGATACTTGATACGTCTCCAACGTATCTATAATTTTTGATTGTTCCATGCTATTATATTATCCATCTAGGATGTTTTATATGCTATTTTATATGATTTTTGGGACTAACCTATTAACCTAGAGCCCAGTGCCAGTTTTTGTCTTTTCCTTGTTTTTGAGTATCGCAGAAAAGGAAAACCAAATGGAGTCCAATTGACCTGAAATTTCATGGAGATCATTTTTGGACTAGAAGAAGCCCATGGAGTATCGGAGATGGGCTAGAAGAGTCCCGAGGCCACCACGAGGGTGGGGGCGCGCCCTACCCCCTGGGCGTGCCCCCTACCTCGTCGTCAGGGACCCTCCTGACTTGTTCCTGACTCCAACACCTCTTATATATACCCAAACTTCCAGAAAGAAACCTAGGTCGGGAGTTCCGCCACCGCAGGTCTCTATAGCCACTGAAAACCAATCTAGACCCGTTCCGGCACCCTGCCGGAGGGGGGAATCCCTGTCTGTTGGTCATCTTCATCATCCCGACACTCTCCATGACGAGGAGGGAGTAGTTCACCCTCGGGGCTGAGGGTATGTACCAGTAGCTATGTGTTTGATGTCTCTCTCTCTCATGTTCTTGATTTGGAACAATCTTGATGTATCGCGAGCTTTGCTATTATAGTTGGATCTTATGATGTTTCTCCCCCTCTACTCTCTTGTAATGTATTGAGTTTTCCCTTTGAAGTTATCTTATTGGATTGTTTCTTTAAGGATTTGAGAACACTTGATGTATGTCTTGCACGTGCTTATCTGTGGTGACAATGGGATATCACGTGATCGACTTGATGTATGTTTTGGTGATCAACTTGGGGGTCCCGTGACTTCGTGAACTTATGAATAGGGGTTGGCACACGTTTTCGTCTTGACTCTCAGGTAGAAACTTTGGGGCACTCTTTGAAGTTCTTTGTGTTGGTTGAATAGATGAATCTGAGTGTGATGCATATCGTATAATCATACCCATGGATACTTGAGGTGACATTGGAGTATCTAGGTGACATTAGGGTTTTGGTTGATTTGTGTCTTAAGGTGTTATTCTAGTACGAACTCTAGGATAGATTGAACGGAAGGAATAGATTCGTGTTATTTTACTACGGACTCTTGAATAGATCGATCAGAAAGGATAACTTTGAGGTGGTTTCGTACCCTACAATAATCTCTTCGTTTGTTCTCCGCTATTAGTGACTCTTTGTTGCATGTTGAGGGATAGTTATATGATCCAATTATGTTATTATTGTTGAGAGAACTTGCACTAGTGAAAGTATGAACCCCAGCCCTTGTTTCCTAGCACTGCAATACCGTTTTCGCTCACTTTTATCATTAGTTACCTTGCTGTTTTTATATTTTCAGATTACAAAAACCTATATCTACCATACATATTGCACTTGTATCACCATCTCTTCGCCGAACTAGTGCACCTATACAATTTACCAATATTGATGAAGGCCTTAGGCCAGTACCAACCTGAGAAAAAAAATCTTATTCATGTAGTCCCACAAGAGATGATAAAGCACTCACTGGAATCACTCAATAGTATATATTTTTGTGCATGCTACCTCTTGAGCACTGTGTTGGTTTCCCCGAAGAGGAAGGGATGATGCAGCAAAGTAGCGTAAGTATTTCCCTTAGTTTTTGAGAACCAAGTTATCAATACAGTAGGAGGCTACGCGCGAGTCCCTCGTACCTGCACAAAACAAATAAATCCTCGCAACCAACGCAAATAGGGGTTGTCAATCCCTACACGGCCACTTACGAGAGTGAGATCTGATAGATATGATAAGATATTTTTTGGTATTTTTGTGATAAAGATGCACAGTAAAATAAAGGCAAAGTAAAAAGCAAAGGAACTAACTAATTAGTAGGAGATTAATATGATAAAGATAGACCCGGGGGCCATAGGTTTCACTAGTGGCTTCTCTCGAGAGCATAAGTATTCTACGATGGGTGAACAAATTACTGTTGAGCAATTGATAGAATTGAGCATAGTTATGAGAATATCTAGGTATGATCATGTATATAGGCATCACATCCGAGACAAGTAGACCGATTCCTGCCTGCATCTACTACTATTACTCCACTCATCGACCGCTATCCAGCATGCATCTAGAGTATTAAGTTAAAAACAGAGTAACGCCTTAAGCAAGATGACATGATGTAGAGGGATAAACTCATGCAATATGATGAAAACCCCATCTTGATATCCTCGATGGCAACAATACAATACGTGCCTTGCTGCCCCTACTGTCACTGGGAAAGGACACCGCAAGATTGAACCCAAAGCTAAGCACTTCTCCCATTGCAAGAAAGATCAATCTAGTAGGCCAAACCATACTGATAATTCGAATAGACTTGCAAAGATAACCAATCATACATAAAAGAACTCAGAGAAGATTCAAATATTGTTCATAGATAGACTTGATCATAAACCCACAATTCATCGATCTCAACAAACACACCGCAAAAAGAAGATTACATCGAATAGTTCTCCACAAGAGAGGGGGCGAACATTGTATTGAGATCCAAAAAGAGAGAAGAGGCCATCTAGCTAATAACTATGGACCCGTAGGTCAGAGGTAAACTAGTCACACTTCATCGAAGGGGCTATGGTGTTGATGTAGAAGCCCTCCGTGATCGATGCCCACTCCGGCGGAGCTCCGCAACAGGCCCCGAGATGGGATCTCGTGGATACAGAAAGTTGCGGCAGTGGAATTAGGTTTTTGGCTCTGTATCTGATCATTTGGGGGTACGTAGGTATATATAGGAGGAAGGAGTACGTCGGTGGAGCAACAGGGGGCCCACGAGGGTGGAGGGCGCGCCTAGGGGGTAGGCGCGCCCCCTACCTCGTGGCCTCCTCTTTTGTGTCTTGATGTCGGGTCCAAGTCTCCTGGGTCTTGTTCGTTGAGAAAATCACATTCCCGAAGGTTTCATTCCGTTTGGACTCCGTTTGATATTCCTTTTCTTCAAACCCTAAAACGGGCAAAAAAAACAATTCTGGGCTGGGCCTCCGGCTAATAGGTTAGTCCCAAAAATAATATAAAAGTGGATAATAAAGCCCAATAATGTCCAAAACAGTAGATAATATAGCATCGCGCAATCAAAAATTATAGATACGTTGGAGACGTATCAAGCATCCCCAAGCTTAATTCCTGCTCGTCCTCGAGTAGGTAAATGATAAAAACAGAATTTTTGATGCGGAGTGCTACTTGGCATAATTTTAATGTAATTCTTCTTAATTGTGGTATGAATATTCAGATCCGAAAGATTCAAGACAAAAGTTTAATATTGACATAAAAATAATAATACTTCAAGCATACTGACTAAGCAATTATGTCTTCTCAAAATAACATGGCCAAAGAAAGTTATCCCTACAAAATCATATAGTCTGGCTATGCTCTATCTTCATCACACAAAATATTTAAATCATGCACAACCCCGATGACAAGCCAAGAAATTGTTTCATACTTTTGGTGTTCTCTAACTTTTTGTCACAACCCTAGAATTTGATTGCAAATAGTTGCACAAGCATCCATGCATCATGTCTAAAATTCTTTGAAAGTTGAAATGGGGATTGTTGAAACCCTAGCACCAGATCAAGTCAAATAGGTTCAACCTAAAATAATCTTCAATGAATCAAAAATGCCTTTGAAAATGTTCATTATTTTTGTTAAAGGTGAAAACCTCTGCCAAAAATGATGCAAATATTTTTAGGCTATTCTGGATATTTGAACTAATTCATAAAGTATTTGAATTGGGGCATTTAATTGTTATGAATATTATTAAATGCTCCAGCAATTCTGGAAATAGCTAAGGGCCTCTGAGAAAGTTCAGTTATTGCCCATAATTAATTTCAGGATTTATAGAAATGATTTGGTGTTTTTGCTAAATCAAAAACAAATTACAAAAGTAGAAAACAGAAACAAATGGAAAGGCAGAAGACTTACCTAGGTCAACTTACCTGGCGCCCAGCCGGCCCAACACTGTGCAGCCCAGCCAGCGCAGCGCCTTCTTCAACCTTCTGCCAGAAGGCGAGGCAGCTGCGTGGAGAGCGCACAGCCGAGCTGCGCCAGCTCCTGCTTGCCGCCTCCTGCTTCCCCCTCGCCTCTGCCAACGCCACGAGACCCCCTGACCTCTCTCTCTCACCCGCAACCTCTCCCCTCACCAGGCTCTCTCTCTCTCACCGGCCGAGCGCCACCGTCGCTGCCCCTCGCTGCCCTCGCGGCCACCGCCCACCCCTTGCCTCCCTAGCTGTCCAAACGCTCCGCCAAGACGCCGCGGGCCTATCCACCGAAGCAAGCAAGCTCGGGACATGCTACTTCGTCGCCATCGTCTTCGTCTTCAACGTCGGCCACCGGAGGGAGCCGCCATCGATCTGTCGCCTGTCGGTCGTCCTCGAGCTCTCCGAGCCCCAGTTCTACTCCCTGTGAGGCCGCGTCGTTTCCCCTCTCTCCTCTCTGTTAATTTCGTCCCCTAGACCCTATCCCCATCGACGCCGTACTCCGGCCACCGCCCAACTCGCCGTCCCCGCCGTTGCACGCCACCCCAGCGCCGCCTGAGGCAACCAACGGACGCGCCTCGTTGCGCCACTTCCAACGCGCCCGGCCGCGCGACCTCTCGTCGCCGGAGTTGGCCGAACGAGCAACCTCGCCGTGCTCTGTTTATGCCGGTGGTTATAACGCCGGCGATGATGACGTGGCACCGTCATTAGCAGTTAATGACCCTGCTAATTAACCCACACTCTCACTGACGTGCGGGCCCCGCTGTCTAACTTACCAGCTAACAAAATAGATTAAAATTAATCTAAACACAGTGGCCCCACACGTCGGCGTTGACCTCGCTGACGTGGCCGTTGACCGGACCCACCTGTCTGTGACACTAAATGTCACTGGGTCACTGACCAGTGGGTCCCACTGGTCAGGTTTGACATGGACCGTGCCCGGTTGACCTGCTAACGTCATGATGGTGTCAGGCTGATGCAGTAATCCTTTTCTAGAATTTAAATAAATCTTAAATGATTTATTTATTTAAGAAAATATCCAAAACTTTGAAAAATCATAGAAAATAATCTATAACTCCAAATGAAAAGTTTTATACATGAAAAATTATCAGAAAAATTCAAGCAATCTGTTTATGGCATTTTCATGCATGTTTGAGCAAGTTAACCTCACTATTTAGTCCAAAACATGATAATGCACTATTTGAATTCATAGTTTGAATTTGAATTTGAACCTTGAGTTCAAATCAACCCAAACATTTCTGTTACTAGTTGCATTAGCTCAAATCACAACATATTGTCATGTCATGATCATGCATCATATTGTGCATTGCATTGATTGTGCTCTTCCTTGTTTGCCGGTAATTGTCCCTTCTTGGTAGACGCTGCTCCGATGCTATGATCGTTGACACTGATGAAG
This sequence comes from Triticum urartu, assembly GCF_003073215.2. Lineage (NCBI taxonomy): Eukaryota > Viridiplantae > Streptophyta > Magnoliopsida > Poales > Poaceae > Triticum > Triticum urartu. The sequence goes on along the minus strand of NC_053028.1, from coordinate 181,112,343 downwards.
ACTCAATGTTGTCTTCAGAAGTGACAAGCAAGCAAAACCCCCTTGTTCATTCTGATACAATCCCACTCTCTCGCTCCTGCTCTCTTTTACTGCATTAGGACAACAACGATTCAACTATTACATGCTGCGGTAGTTGAACCCCTTTCCTCTGCATGACCTGTCATTGCCACAGTAAATAGATGAAACCCAGTAGCATGAGTAGGAGTTGTTTGAGCCCTGATGTGCCTACTCATTCATGCTTGTTTGTCATGCCTGCTACTGCTTAGAGTTGAGTCAGGTCTGATTCATCGGGGATGAATTGGAATGGTGATGAACATGACCTACCGTGTGTGAGCTAAGTGTGTGAACACGATTTGGTAAAGGTAGCGGTGAGAGGCCATGTAGGAGTACATGGTGGGTTGTCTCATTGCAGCCGTTCTCAGGAACTGAGTTCTGTGTTTGTGATCCATGAACAGTGACTACCACACATTGGGTTCCGGTAACTCGGCCCCTCTCGGCTTATTAATCAACTCGATCTCTATCTAGGAGTTGCAACTAGTTTCTGGTGTTTGTAGGTAGTGTTAGTAGTCTACCAAGTGGCACCCGATACAGGTGGGCTTGGGACAGACTAGGGCACAGTGGCACGGTGTACCAAGTGGCACCCGGATGGTGGGCTTGGGAACCCTGCACACATCGTTTGGGGCCGTGAGCGACACCCCGGCCGGATCTCCTTGCGGATGGAACCCGAATAGGCGATAAACCTGGACTAGAGACTTGTTGGTTAGTCAGGTCGTGGCCGACTCCCTTGCCCGGTTTCCGCTTGAAGGTTGCCGAGGTACATGACGTGTACAGGGCGATAAGTGGCGAGAGCGTGTGTGAAGAAGTACATCCCTGCAGGGTTATCATTATCTATTCGAATAGTCGGATTCCTCGGATATGGAAACTTGGACCCCTTGCATAGTTCATAGACAAGCGAAACTGTATACTTTAAAATGCGCAAGATAAGTGTGAGTTCTATGGATGGCGTTCTCGCAGGGAGACGGGAGCGGATCCATAGTGGTGTATTGGTATGGTGAATTTGTGGACTCGTGTGCACCAGCTCAAAGAGTTACTTGCAGTCGTAGTTCAGGTTAGCCACCGAGTCAAAGCTGGCTTGCTGCAGTTAAACTCCACCACATCTTTGTTGATACCGATGCATATGTAGTTAGTTCTGATGTAAGTCTTGCTGGGTACATTTGTACTAACGTTTGCTTATTTTATGTTTTTGCAGAGAGACTTCAGTCTCGCTAGTACTTCCGTGTGGACTTCGACGTTTAGTTTGATACCTCAGCTACGATCTTGTGCCCTCGGCGGGATCTGGTAGATAGTCAGGCTTCTCAGCCTTTTTCATTTGTAGAAGTCTGTACTCAGACATGTTAAGCTTCCGCATGTGCTTGACTTGTATGCTCTGAATGTTGGGTCATGAGACCCATGTTTGTGTTATCTCGCTCCTCGGAGCCTAATGAATAAATACTTTGAGTCGTAGAGTCTTGTTGTGATGCCATGTTGTATTGCACATATTGAGCATATTGTGTGTATGATTGAAATGCTTGGTATGTGTGGGATCCGACAACCTAGTTGTTTATCCTTGGTAGCCTCTCTTATGGGAAAATGTAGTCTTGTGCTTCCATGAGCCATAGTAGTCCGCTACAGCCCGGTTCACCGGAGTCCTGCTAGCCCAGCACTACTGCTCCGGAACACTTGACTGGCCGGCATGTGATTCACTTCGTTCATGTGTCTGTCCCTTCGGGGAAATGTCACGCGGTGACATCCGGAGTCCTGCCTAGCCTGCTACAGCCCGGTTCACCAGAGTCCTGTTAGCCCAGTGCTACAGCCCGGATTCGCATGCTGTTGACCGACATGCTCGATGTTGATTCATGTATGCATGTCCTTGTAAGTTAGTGCCACTTTGGGTTCACAACTAGTCATGTCGGCCCGGGTTCTCTGTCATATGGATGCTAGCGACACTATCATATACGTGAGCCAAAAGACGCAAACGGTCCCGGGCCATAGTAGGGCGACACCCGTGGGAATATCGTGCGTGAGGCCGCAAAGCGATATGAGGTGTTACATGCTAGATCGATGTGACTTGGAATCGGGGTCCTGACAGCTTTGGTATCAGATCCTGACTGCCTGTAGGATTACCAAGCCATACTGGTCGAAGTTGAGTCTAGAAATGCTTTAGTTATATAAGGGAATTGATTGTGGAAGGGAACGTAAGGCTCTTTTTACTCCTTTACCTTATGCCCTTCTGATCTGAGTCAACCTCTTCTTTTCTACGGGGTTAAGAACTAGGCTTCTCTTCTATCTCTCAGGATGACGTGTTACTAAACCGTAGTTGCCTAGGATTGTTGAGTTCAAGCCTCAGTTCAGTTCCTACTACTTCCATATGTTCATAGCTGGCCTCAGAACCTTGATATTGTGATGTTGAGTGGTTATGCCACCATTTTGCAGGATGTCTCAAATTTTTTTGAGCATTTACAGCCGTTATGCTGTCCGAGTCATCCTAGGTTTCCAAACAGTCTGATGCATCTGCAAATCCCTTCATCCCATTCCTGATGTCCTTTTGGGCCAGATTAAGCACACTAATCGGTGAGTTGAGATACTCTGTTGCCTCGACATATATGTTTGAGCTATTATTATGACCCTAAGCATCCTAGAGAACCACCCATTAATCTAGCAATGCTTTGTATTCCCAGTGTGATGATTCTGGCCATTATTCTCGAAAGCATCCCGTGATGCCATCTAGTAGTAGGTATTCTACTCCTGGGTTCTTGACCCAAGATTCACTCTACTTACCTCGTGTTGATAGTGTTGCTCGTACCTTTAGGATATTAGTAACCTTTGTGATAGCCTTCGAGGTCCGTGGTATCTCATTCTTCCAATACCATGAACTATCATGGCAGAAGTTCCTTTGAACCAAAAGATTACAACCAGGGTGCTCTTGAGGAGTACTCCATTCATATTGTGACTCTGCCAATCCTACCCTTCCGCATGGGTTAACCAGAAGAAATGTTGAGCTTCGCTCGACATACTAATCTATGCGTCCACAACTCAGAAAAACATATGTTCCTTTGAGTTGTCTCTCTTTAGTTGTATTCTGACCTTTGTCTATCAATTGATAGATAGGAATAGTTGTGCATTCGTGTTCATCGATGCCTATTATTCTTGTGGTCCGTCAAGCCATTCTATTCCGGAATGACTAGGAGAAACAAACTCCAGTACCTCGTCCACTTCTAGGATTGGGTCAAAGTAGTTGTACTTCGCGGATCAAAATGCCAATCCAGCTTTTGCTCTGTTCTACCTTGGAGTGTTACCATCTTTATGCCAGGAATGTCATGAGAATTGCACCGCCTCTTATGAACTCTTGACACAATGATACTTCTCTCCATCATTATTCATTCCTCGGTCCCGTGTTGTTGTAACCGGAATGCCGACAAGTGAACCATGATGTGTGAAATCAATACTCCTAGCAACTGTGTTGCTTGGTAGTTATGGACATTATTATCATTCTTAGCGTGTTGGTTATCGGATCACTATTCTAGGATTGATCATGCTACCTTGTCCTTATTTCTGGTGCACTATTCGATCTTGGAGTTAGGATTGAATTCCTTGCTTATTTGATCATATCGTCTTGCCCTGAAAAGCAAGATTGTTCTCGAGCTTACTGACATACCGGTGGTTCGTGATTTTCCGAATATCTTCTCGGAGGTATCACCAGGCTGTCACCTAATCGCTATGTTGAGTTCGTGATCAAGTTGGTTTCTTGTAGCCACCCTTTTCTCCAAGAATCTGTGTTGGATACCCCTGAGCTAGTTGGTTAAGCTTAACAATAGCTTGGAGAGTTGGAAGATAAAAGCTTGTCCTACCACGCTCATCCCTAAGGGATATCTTGTAACCGTGGTGAAGAAAGGTAATATCTTCATCGATTGATCCACGTGATCAATTGTCGGCGCTATTGTCTTATCAATCCTTTGATTTGAGTGTGGGCTATCATCAAATCAAATTAGAACCAACGTGTTCGTAATCTTGTCTTACTCGTGGTTGATCCCTCGAGCATACACCATTACATCTTTTGGTCTGACCAATGCTATCACCGTGTTCACATGATGGTGGAAGTCCAGTGATATGGAAATTCTGACGAGTTGCTGTTGAGCCCATCAGTAGCATTTTGTCTCCCCCATGATTCATGTTGAACATTACACTAGTGTTGGAAACTTTATAAGCTTTGCCCTCATGTCCCGTTCATGAAGCATATGTCTGGTTGAAAGATGTGACTTCCTCTAATTCATGTGCATCTGATGCAAGTTGCCGCCGTGGATTCGAGAAAGCTTGTTTTTGCTTCCGTTGGAGTCATCCCAAGTTAGTCATGCATGTGCGAAGTATTCTATGTTTTGATAGGCTCGCTACCTCCGGTCCATATGTGTCCCTAGCACACCAAGCCACCGATTGATTTGTTCAAGGAGAAGAAGTTTCTTCTTAAGAGCTAGACTTATGCAAGGACTTCGATATCCTCGTTGATGGCTCCCCCTGAACTCGGTAGTGTTTCACTGTAAGACTACCAGGTGACCATGCTTGTCTAGGACAGCGTGTTCACATGCTTGTAGCAGAACCAGCTCATGTTTTGGAGCTTACTACCATAGTTCATTTCCCGAGAATCTCGCAACGCCATCTCATTGATTGGTGTTGTAAACTTTCATTTTCTTCTAGACTCAATGAGTCTGGAATATCCTGTTACCAACTAGATCTGAATCTCAGGTAGATATGATGGTTGGAACGTTTCCCAAGAGTTATAATATTGGTCTCGTGGTAACCGGTGGAGTGGATCCCGTGGCCAACACACCCAACCGGAAGACCTATTATTGTAGTATCTTGCTTGAAGAAGTTGGCCACCTCCCCATAAGGATTTCATAGGATACTACTTCCTTAGTTATTCCTTATGGATTCTTGTGCTCCCGAAGTCCGACCTTTTACTTGATGTCCTAGATACCAAACCATATCAATAAATGGGTTAACCTAGCACATCAAGGAGAACATTAGAAGCGGAGTGCTGAATGTCTCTTGGTCGATCATCCAGATTTTGATCCCTTGGCCTCGCTAAGGTGAACTCTGAGAAGGTGTTATCTTCCTTTGCATCTGCATCGTCCATCACTATTCATCATGGTAGTATGTTGTGTTGCCAGGATCCTCAGCGCGCATGTTGGTAGAACCTTGATGAATATGGAAATGCTCAAGTTCTCGATAGCACGCGCAAGCAAAATCATCCCTTGCATTGTCTTCAACAAGGTAGTCCACATCATCCGTTCTAGTCTGAGTATGCCATTCTTTCCGACTTCTTCAAACAATCGGTTCTGAATTGCCCTAGGTTGGTACAGAGAGTTTCATTGGTCGTTGTATCAAAAGTAATTCTTTTGCCACTTAGGGGAATATTTCTGCGAGTCACCTTCCCCAAGGTGCCATTATCGAATCATGGCAGATAACTCCTCATTATCTTGAAACCATGCACCATCTTATTCAGCGTGGCATTGTGCTTATCAACTTGAATCTTCGTTCTCTGTTTCACTCCATCCCTTTGTATGTATGTTTCGTCTCTTAGCTCGAGAGATGTTGTACATCTCATTCCGTGAGTTGATCGTCAGTTGCTCGATCTTCATGAAGATTGATTCTTCTAGAGTTTTCCCTTTCTTCTCATTGTCATGCTGGATGGAGTTCTCAGAACAAGATGTCAAGACAAGGATGATGATCGAATCAACGTTCTTATGAGGTGCAACCTGGATCGTGAAGTTTGTGTTAGCGTTATGCCTCCATGTCTTCTTACCTCACGTCTTGAATCTCGGGGCGAGATTCTTGTTTAGTGGGGGTGAGTTGTCACAGCCCTAGAATTTGATTGCAAATAGTTACACAAGCATCCATGCATCATGTCTTCTTTGAAAGTTGAAATGGGGATTGTTGAGACCCTAGCACCAGATCAAGTCAAATAGGTTCAGCCTAAAATAATCTTCAATGAATCCAAAATGCCGTTGAAAATGTTCATTATTTTTGTTAAAGGTGAAAACCTCTGCCAAAAATGATGCAAATATTTTTAGGCCATTCTGGATATTTGAACTAATTCATAAAGTATTTCAATTGGGGCATTTAATTGTTATGAATATTATTAAATGCTCCAGCAATTCTGGAAATAGCTAAGGGCCTCTGAGAAAGTTCAGTTATTGCCCATAATTAATTTCAGGATTTATAGAAATGATTTGGTGTTTTTGCTAAATCAAAAACAAATTGCAAAAGTAGAAAATAGAAACAAATGGAAAGGCAGAAGACATACTTGGGTCAACTTACCTGGCGCCCAGCCGGCCCAACACTGTGCAGCCCAGCCAGCGCAGCGCCTTCTTCAACCTTCTGCCAGAAGGCGAGGCAGCTGCGTGGAGAGCGCACAGCCGAGCTGCGCCAGCTCCTGCTTGCCGCCTCCTGCTTCCCCCTCGCCTCTGCCGACGCCACGAGACCCCCTGACCTCTCTCTCTCTCTCACCGGCAACCTCTCCCCTCACCTGGCTCTCTCTCTCACCGGCCGAGCGCCATCGTCGCTGCCCCTCGCTGCCCTCACGGCCACTGCCCACCCCTTGCCTCCCTAGCCGTCCAACCGCTCCGCCAAGATGCCGTGGGCCTATACACCGAAGCAAGCGAGCTCGGGACACGCTGCTTCGTCGCCATCGTCTTCGTCTTCAACGTCGGCCACCGGAGGGAGCCGCCATCGATCTGTCGCCTGCCGGTTGTCCCCGAGCTCTCTGAGCCCCAGTTCTACTCCCTGTGAGGCCGTCGTCATTTCCCCTCTCTCCTCTCTGTTAATTTCGTCCCCTAGACCCTATCCCCATCGACGCTGTACTCCGGCCGCCGCCCAACTAGCCGTCCCCGCCGTTGCACGCCACCCCAGCGCCGCCCGAGGCCACTAACGGACGCGCCTCGTTGCTCCGCTTCCAACGCGCCTAACCGCGCGACCTCTCGTCGCCAGAGTTGGCTGGACGAGCAACCTCGCCATGCTCTGTTTACGCCGGTGGTTATAACGCCGGCGATGATGACATGGCACCGTCATTAGCAGTTAATGACCCCGCTAATTAACCCACACTCTCACTGACGTGCGGGCCCCGCTGCCTAACTTACCAGCTAACAAAATAGATTAAAATTAATCTAAACACAGTGGCCCCACGCGTCGGCGTTGACCTCGCTGACGTGGCCGTGTCCGGACCCACAGTGGCCCCACGCGTCGGCGTTGACCTCACTGGGTCACTGACCAGTGGGTCCCACTGGTCAGGTTTGACCTGGACCATGCCCGGTTGACCTGCTGACATCATGATGGTGTCAGACTGACGCAGTAATCCTTCTTTGGAATTTAAATAAATCTTAAATAATTTATTTATTTCAGAAAATATCCAAAACTTTGAAAAATCATAGAAAATAATCTATAACTCCAAATGAAAAGTTTTATATATGAAAATTTATCAGAAAAATTCAAGGAATCTGTTTATGGCATTTTCATGCATGTTTGAGCAAGTTAACCTCACTATTTAGTCCAAAACATGATAATGCACTATTTGAATTCATAGTTTGAATTTGAATTTGAACCTTGAGTTCAAATCAACCCAAACATTTTTGTTACTAGTTGCATTAGCTCAAATCACAACATATTGTCATGTCATGATCATGCATCATATTGTGCATTGCATTGATTGTGCTTTTCCTTGTTTGCCGGTAATTGTCCCCTCTTGGTAGACGCTGCTCCGACGCTATGATCGTTGACACTGATGAAGACTCAATGTTGTCTTCAGAAGTGACAAGCAAGCAAAACCCCCTTGTTCATTCTGATACAGTCCCACTCTCTCGCTTCTGCTCTCTTTTACTGCATTAGGACAACAACGATTCAACTATTACATGCTGCGGTAGTTGAACCCCTTTCCTCTACATGACCTGTCATTGCCACAGTAAATAGATGAAACCCAGTAGCATGAGTAGGAGTTGTTTGAGCCCTGATGTGCCTACTCATTCATGCTTGTTTGTCATGCCTGCTACTGCTTAGAGTTGAGTCAGGTCTGATTCATCGGGGATGAATTGGAATGGTGATGAACATGACCTACCGTGTGTGAGCTAAGTGTGTGAACACGATTTGGTAAAGGTAGCGGTGAGAGGCCATGTAGGAGTACATGGTGGGTTGTCTCATTGCAGCCGTTCTCAGGAACTGAGTTCTGTGTTTGTGATCCATGAACAGTGACTACCACACATTGGGTTCCGGTAACTCGGCCCCTCTCGGCTTATTAATCAACTCGATCTCTATCTAGGAGTTGCAACTAGTTTCTGGTGTTTGTAGGTAGTGTTAGTAGTCTACCAAGTGGCACCCGATACAGGTGGGCTTGGGACAGACTAGGAACAGTGGCACGGTGTACCAAGTGGCACCCGGATGGTGGGCTTGGGAACCCTGCACACATCGTTTGGGGTCGTGAGCGACACCCCGGACGGATCTCCTTGCGGATGGAACCGGAATAGGCGATAAACCTGGACTAGAGACTTGTTGGTTAGTCAGGTCGTGGCCGACTCCCTCTCCCGGCTTCCGCTTGAAGGTTGCCGAGGTACATGACGTGTATAGGGCGATAAGTGGCGAGAGCGTGTGTGAAGAAGTACACCCCTGCAGGGTTATCATTATCTATTCGAATAGCCGGATTCCTCGAATATGGAAACTTGGACCCCTTGCATAGTTCATAGACAAGTGAAAGTGGATACTCCAAAATGCGCAAGATAAGCATGAGTGCTATGGATGGCGTTCTCGTAGGGAGACGGGAGCGGATCCATAGTGGAGTATTGATATGATGAATTTGTGGACTCATGTGCGCCACCTCAAAAGAGTTACTTGCAGTCGTAGTTCAGGTTAGCCACCGAGTCAAAGCTGGCTTGCTGCAGTTAAACTCCACCACATCTTTGTTGATACCGATGCATATGTAGTTAGTTCTGATGTAAGTCTTGCTGGGTACATTTGTACTAACGTTTGCTTATTTTATGTTTTTGCAGAGAGACTTCAGTCTCGCTAGTACTTCCGTGTGGACTTCGACGTTTAGTTTGATACCTCAGCTACGATCTTGTGCCCTCGGCGGGATCTGGTAGATAGTCAGGCTTCTCAGCCTTTTTCATTTGTAGAAGTCTGTACTCAGACATGTTAAGCTTCCGCATGTGCTTGACTTGTATGCTCTGAATGTTGGGTCATGAGACCCATGTTTGTGTTATCTCGCTCCTCGGAGCCTAATGAATAAATACTTTGAGTCGTAGAGTCTTGTTGTGATGCCATGTTGTATTGCACATATTGAGCATATTGTGTGTATGATTGAAATGCTTGGTATGTGTGGGATCCGACAACCTAGTTGTTTATCCTTGGTAGCCTCTCTTATGGGGAAATGTAGTCTTGTGCTTCCATGAGCCATAGTAGTCCGCTACAGCCCGGTTCACCGGAGTCCTGCTAGCCCAGCACTACTGCTCCGGAACACTTGACTGGCCGGCATGTGATTCACTTCGTTCATGTGTCTGTCCCTTCGGGGAAATGTCACGCGGTGACATCCGGAGTCCTGCCTAGCCTGCTACAGCCCGGTTCACCGGAGTCCTGTTAGCCCAGTGCTACAGCCCGGATTCGCACGTTGCTGACCGACATGCTTGATGTTGATTCATGTATGCCTGTCCCTGTAAGTTAGTGCCACTTTGGGTTCACGACTAGTCATGTCGGCCCGGATTCTCTGTCATATGGATGCTAGATATACGTGAGACAAAAGACGCAAACGGTCCCGGGCCATAGTAAGGCGACACCCGTGGGAATATCGCGCGTGAGGCCGCAAAGCGATATGAGGTGTTACATGCTAGATCGATGTGACTTGGAATCGGGGTCCTGGCACTTTTTCAATCTTCACGCAATACATGAGTATGAGCCATGGACATAGCACTTATAGGTGGAATAGAATGGTGGTTGTGGAGAAGAAAAAAAGGGAGAAGATAGTCTCACATCAACTAGGCATATCAACGGGCTATGGAGATGCCCATCAATAGATATCAATGTGAGCGAGTAGGAATTGCCATGCAACGGATGCACTAGAGCTATAAGTATATGAAAGCTCAAAAAGAAACTAAGTGGGTGTGCATCCAACTTGCTTGCTCACGAAGACCTAGGGCATTTTGAGGAAGCCCATCATTGGAATATACAAGCCAAGTTCTATAATTAAAAATTCCCACTAGTATATGAAAGTAATAACATAGGAAACTCTCCATCATGAATATCATGGTGCTACTTTGAAGCACAAGTGTGGTAAAAGGACAGTAACATTGCCCCTTCTCACTTTTTCTCTCATTTTTATTTGGGCCTTTTCTCTTTCTTTTTTATGGCCGTTTTTCTTTCCCCTTTTTTCCGTCCGGAGTCTCATCCCGACTTGTGGGGGGATCATAATCCTTTCCTCACTGGGACAATGCTCTAATAATGATGATCATCACATTTTTATTTTTCTTACAACTCAACAATTACAACTCGATACTTGGAACAAAATATGACTCTATATAAATGCCTCCGGTGGTGTACCGGGATGTGCAATGACTCATGAGTGACATGGATGAAAGAATTATGAATGGTGGCTTTGCCACAAATACGATATCGACTACATGATCATGCTAAGCAATATGACAATGATGGAGTGTGTCATAATAAATGGAACGGTGGAAAGTTTCATGGCAATATATCTCGGAATGACTATGAAAATGCCATAATAGGTAGGTATGGTGGCTGTTTTGAGGAAGGTATATGGTGGGTGTATGATACCGGCGAAAGGTGCGCGATATTAGAGAAGATAGCAATGATGAAAGGGTGAGAGTGTGTATAATCCATGGACTCAACATTAGTCATAAAGAACTCACATACTTATTGCAAAAATCTACAAGTTATCAAAGCAAAGTATTACGCGCATGCTCCTAGGGGATAGATTGGTAGGAAAAGACCATCGCTCATCCCCGACCGCCACTCATAAGGAAGACAATCAAAAAATAAATCATGCTCTGACTTCATCACATAACGGTTCACCATACGTGCATGCTACGAGAATCACAAACTTTAACACAAGTATTCTTCAAATTCACAACTACTCAACTAGCATAACTTTAATATCACCATCTTTATATCTCAAAATAATTATCAAGCATCGAACTTCTCATAGTATTCAACACACTCATAAGAAAATTTTATTATTGATCTTGTATACCAAGAATATTAGGATTTTAAGCAAATTACCATGCTATTTAAGACTCTCAAAATAATCTAAGTGAAGCATGAGAGATCAATAGTTTTTATAAAACAAATCCACCACCGTGCTCGAAAAGATATAAGTGAAGTATTAGAGCAAAATTACATAACTCAAAAGATATAAGCGAAGCACATAGAGTATTCTAACAAATTCCAAATCATGTATGGCTCTCTAAAAAGGTGTGTACAGAAAGGATGATTGTGGTAAACTAAAAAGTAAATACTCAAATCATACAAGACGCTCCAAGCAAAACACATATCATGTGGCGAATAAAAATATAGCTCCAAGTAAAGTTACCGATAGAAGTAGACGAAAGAGGGGATGCCTTCCGAGGCATCCCCAAGCTTTGGCTTTTAGGTGCGGAAATCCACATTGGCTCTCGGGTTCATATGCACCCGGAATCTGGACCACAGGTTCGCATCGAGATTCGCACATGGGCTCGTATTTCATCTCGTATTTTCCTGGGTATATTCAGTGGTGGTCCACATGTCAGATCAATATGTCCAGCTGTGGTCCTCATCCGCGTCGTTTAGTACAGATGCATATGGATGGAGATGTACCAAACAAGGATGGAAATGGACCAACGTCTGGAAACGGTGCGGGTTGCCGAGCAGATATTTCTACACACCTCCACCGCTGGCCCCCACCACTTGCTCGTTCTCCCATCTCATGCCCGTCTCCTTCCTCTGCACTCCTCCGCCTCACCCAAACAGCTCCGGCAATGGAGTCATCTTCCTCCTCCATCAGGCGCCGCACTACCCCGCCTGCTCTGCTGCTGATCCCATGCCCATTCTGCAGAGATAGGATCATCACAAACATTTGTGGCCCCCGCGGATCCCAGCCGGGGAACCGCTACTACAAGTGCTGCAAGAAAGATGTGAGCTTCACCGGAGCTGTTAATTTTCTAAAACTTTTTTGGCCTGATTCCTCCATATCCAGTTCTAACGGCAGGGCCGATTTTTGCTGTCCAGTCTGGGAAATGCCCGTTCTACGAGTGGCAGGAAGGTTACGAAGCGTACCTGGTGGAGCAATCAGCTGCGGACGGAGCAGCACACAACCAAGAAATTTTTCAAGCTTTGCCAAGAACAGTAGCTCAGAGGGGCAGCTTCCTTGGAGCTCGTCAGCTACAGGACCTGTTAGGTTCAACACCATGCTGGGCATCGCCAATCTGTTGGCCACTCTGCTGCTCATCGCCTTCGCATTTGTTGTATTCGTCACGATGTACTTTGCTCGTTAGTCATAGCTCTTGCATCGGATCCAGTGTGACTGTATCTGTAATTTGGTACCGAATGTCTTCTTGCCTTGGCTATTATGAAGAATGTTTATGGGAGTGGCTCTGTTTTCCAAATTATTCTAATTTAAACTAATGAGACAGGAACTTAGCCAATCACCGTTTGACACGCCTCACTTAGCAGCTGTCATTTTTTCCTCGATTTCTCTAGTGCATTACAGTCCAGAACAGAGGGCACCAAACGGCCATGCAAACCTGTGACCTGGGCATATTTCGGTCCAACCACACCCACCCCCCCACCGGCATCCCCCACCTCCCCCCAATCTTCTTCCCCTTGGGGCACCACGGCGATCTAGGCCACCAGGAGCTGCCTCATCGTCGTTTCTGCACCACCGCGATGATCTTGGCGGCCCGCCGCAGTCAGAGATCTCATACATGCACCGGAACTGCATCTGCAATACGGTAAGCATCTCCGCAAGGACCACCCCACCCCCCCGCGTCTTTTCCAGATCGATTCCTCCCATTCCTCCCCACCCCCCGTAGATCTGTTTTCCATTCAGCGATTACTCACGCTCGTTTATTTTTCCTCATCGCCATGCAGAGGGGCTCATGCCCGACCAGTTTAGTAGCGTAGCAGAGATGGGTAGCAATGGACAAGCTGCAGATATTGGTTGCCAGAATTCTACTGAGAGCCATGGCGCAACCACAGATATCCTCCCACCAAACACTACATCTAGGAGTTCAGTTAGGCACGCTGTTTCTGTTATGAAAGGTTTCTGCGAGTACAAATGTTGGCTAGTAAAATAAATTGGTTTTGGTGGTATGCTTGATTTGCCAATGATACAGAAATTGAACCTGAAGCTTAGTTCCTGGGTCATGAGTAAGGTGGAGGTTAGCCAGAAAGCAATTATTATTAGTGGCAGGAAGACCCTGAAGTTCAGTTCCGCAGATGTTGGAATGGTTTTCGGTATCCCATCCGGCAACCGAGATGTGCTTGGACCCGACGGAAACATTAACGAAGAGTCAATTTCCTTCATCAAGAAAACCTTAGGGATGGACCTAGCTTCTTCTCACAGCCTGCGGTCGGCGGAAGCGTTCCTCAAGAGAGACATCACAGATCAATCTAGCAAGATTGAGAAGGAATGTTTCCAGATAGCATTTGTCATTTTTGTGATGGGTCATGTTCTAGCTCCGTCCTGCAAACACGACTACAAGACCATCGATTTCTGGGGTGCACTTTCAAAAGCCGAGAACATTCCTCAATTCAATTGGTGTGACTATGTCATGCAATGCTTGCTTGATGCTGTAACTAAGCTCAAGATGGATATCAAGAACGGAGTTAGTACTACGAACCTCACAGGAGGGCACCTATTTCTGCAGGTCAACACCTTTCTTTTTCAGGGTATTATTCATGTTTTTGGCCCTAAACATTTCAAAACGGTGTGTTTCACCATTATTTTGTTGATGCATGTTTTCTACCTGGACAATCTTGATCTGGGCATATTCAACAAGAAGCATGATGTCCTCCCCCGCGTCAATGTGTTTGACCAAGATACCTTACGAAAAATGGCTACAATGGCCACAGACGTTGGATTACCTGAGCCATCTTTCTCCTCTGCTCCAGTAAACAATCACAAGGTATAAATTGTTTTCTGTATTGCAGGCTAACTAATATCCCTTTACCCTTTCCACGCAGCTCAGAGACCCGTCCACAGTATGTTACTCGCGAAGCAGGCCTCAGAAAGAGCCTGTCACACCATCCATGTCAGCTCCTCTAGCAAGCAACAACCCGTTGTCGCAGCACCAAGCAACAGCCAGAAAGACTGTCCCATGCAGGCCGCCAACCAATGCTAATCAACAGTTATCCCCTGCCATTTCCCCCAGGCAATTGTCCGCACTGGATTACTCTAACCATATCGCACGACATTTTCCACTCGTGGTATGCTGAACCCCACCTTGACTGCTTTAATTCTTTACTTTTATATTTCTTTTTCATGTGCAACCATACTAACTATGATTTACTTCATCCCACAGTCAAAACAACCAATTGCCGTCCTCCTATGTGAACAAAATGCGAGAGCGATCCGTCATGTGACCACTGCACGACACAACATACAAACTGACATGGTGAACTTCACAGACAAGCTATTCGCCGCACTTGCAGCCAACTGCACATGCTGTGCTGCCAGGGGGTTCTCAGACTGTCCACTCCAGTTTGTTAATGATAGTGCAACTCCGAAATCACATACGGTACAGCCAGAACATTCCCACCCTAGCAGTTCCAACAACATGTCCAACTTCAACACACCAGTCTCTGACAAAATACAAGGTGTCCGACTTCAACTATCTGATGATGAAGGTGTTTTTTTGCAACAACCTACGCATTTTTTTTGTCACAAATCGTACCCAGAATGGTTCACGCTACCTACTCCGTCTTCTCATTCACTTTCATTTTCTACAGAGAGCTCCTCACAGAGACAAAGAGTGCTGAAGCGTCCAAGGTGCTCAGGATCTAGTTTGGTGAAGGCACAAACGTCCGTTCAGAAATGCCCTGTCATCCACGGCACCAACGATTCATCAATGAACGAAGAAATTTGCGCAGCAGATCAAAAATATGCCCGCTGCATTTTAGCATCCATCAAGGACATATATGCCGATTGCATTGGGAATGAGTCATCATCTGTTATATTTGGCGTCAACTGTGCAGCCATACCCAAAAGGAAGATCCTCACGCAGCTACGCATCCAACCCTTGGTTTGCAGGGCGTCCGGTTGTCCCAGGACCAACTCACTCCGCAGAACTTCTTGAGGTTCACTTCTCATCTCTGTCAGTCAAACACATTGCTAGGTTCGTCAAGAAATCCTCTTTCTCTTTTCATATTTTCTGTCTGTGAACCACTCTTCACATTTCAGCTTTTTGTTACCCACATAACAGTAATCCATGTCTCAAACAGGAACTGGATAGTACACAACGACCCTAGGTTGGTAAGGATTTCCGGGAAGGATTTGCAAGAGCAGCTGCTAGGAGCAGCAATGCTTGACCATGAACTAGGATGTGTTATTCTACGCCGCCTGAAGCACCCATTGTCGTCTGATTGTGACCATGACCATGACCATGAACTAGGATGCTTGACAATGAGTGATTGTGCTCAACCCGGTGCTCTGTGATGTACCACCCATTGTCGTCTGTTCTCAACAAACAGATCATTGCTGGGCATTCACATCTGCAAGACATGCTGTTTTCCTTTAATGGCTTCCCCTGCAGCACATAAAACCGTCTTAGTACAGGTGCCCATGTTTCTTCAACCAAAAAATACTTAACTCAAGCAAAACGAAATCCTTGAGACTTACCGAGCAACCACAAACCACCTCTTGCATGCATTTTGTCTTCTCTGAATTCGGTCTGCTCTTCCCATACCTTATGCCAAAGCCAAGTTCCCAAGAATATATATTGTAAAAATCGCAAGCCTCTCCCAACGAATCAAATGTTAATCCAATCTCAGGCTCAATCACATTTGGCCCTAGCTTTTCAGCATAGCCTCTTATAGTCTGCTCCAACGCGCACACCCTATCTGGGCATGGCGCACGATCCGGGGCTTGTTGCCCAACTCTGACTCTGGAGAAGCATTTTACGCATAAAACCGCAAGTCATTCTAATCAACATATATGTTTTCAAAACTGAAAACAATGGTTCTGTAAAATATATACATTTCACTCGCATATGACTTCTACAGTAACTCCAAACTTATCCACTACAGATATTATTGCTTTGTCTGCCTCCATATACAGGATCACACTAATAATTAGAGAATATATCGTTCAGATTTCACGACATTCGCAATGGTTCTAATACTGAATAACAGTCAAATCCCAACAGATGCATTTTTCTGTTTCAAAATGGTAGGCATACCTTCTGGTCCAGCCTGGGGCTTGAGGATCAATCTTGCCCGTGGAGTGAGCAGATGCTCCACACGAACTATCTGCCTGCTTTGCAACGACCGAATCGACTGGGTATGGTTCACCACCCTCCTTCAAGCCTGGGCTAATCGCATCGACATTGTCACCCTCGCTCTCATTAATGTCCGAGATAGAGCCACCACCTCCACTAACGCTTGTTTGCTCAACACGAGAACTGCCATAAATCTGAATAGCTGGAATGGCAACATCACCAAGGATTCCGCACCTGGATCCCCCCGCTGATTGAACCAAGGAATCCCCTACACCTTTAGACTTTGGGACGGGGGCGGCGGCGCTGCATGCCGCATCCTCGAAAATTGGCAAGCTGAAATCATGAATCCAATCAAAAAACAAAATTCCACCGGAGCCCTTGGGAAATCTTCCGCCATCTTCCCAACAACCGTTCCAGATCAGCTCCCCGGCGGCGACACCAACAGGGGTAGCTACTTACGCGGTCGCGGTCGCTTTCGCCGCCGGCGGACTGGTCCTCTGCTCGCCGTTCTGGTCTGATAATGCCACTCACCAGCAATAGCGACCACAGAATCGAGATGTGAAGGCGATGGAGAAAAAAATCTTACATGTGGGCCAAGCCCAGACGGAGGCCACCGTTTCGGGGTGACACCTGTACCACGGGTACAGAGTACAGCGGGTGGGTGGCCGTCCACCTCTTCACGTCCGTCAACTACGCCCCCCACCATACACCAGGCGTATCTGCGTATAAATCATTTCGCTTCACCTGTATTGTTTTGATAGCAACAGGTGGCACAGATCACAATGCATCACCAGCGGCTCAGATTACGGGTCTATATGGACCCGAGAGCCAAAATGCCGCTCCCATTTTTAGGTGTCCTTAGATTATCTTGGGGGTGCCATGAGAATCCCCAAGCATAGGCTCTTGCCACTCCATGTTTCATAATTCATCAAATCTTTACTCAAAACTTGAAAACTTCACAACACAAAACTTAAAGTAGAAAATCTCGTGAGCTCCGTTAGCGAAAGAAAACAAAAGACCACTTCGAGGTACTGTAATGAACTCATTCTTTATTTATATTGGTGTTATACCTACTATATTCCAACTTATCTATGGTTTATAAACTATTTTACTAGCCATAGATTCATCAAAATAAGCAAACAACACACGAAAAACAGAATCTGTCAAAAACAGAACAGTCTGTAGTAATCTGTAGCTAGCGCAAGATATGGAACCCCAAAAATTTAAAAATAAACTGCTGGACGTGAGGAATTTATCTATTAATCATCTGCAAAAAGAATTAACTAAATAGTACTTTCCAAATAAAAATGGCAGTAGTTCTCGTGAGCGCTAAAGTTTCTGTTTTTTTACAGCAAGTGTAACAAGACTTTCCCCAAGTCTTCCCAACGGTTCTACTTGGCACAAACACTAATTAAACACAAAAACACAACCAAAACAGAGGCTAGATAAATTATTTACTACTAAACAAGTGCAAAAAGCAAGGAATAAAAATAAAATTGGGTTGCCTCCCAACAAGCGCTATCGTTTAACGCCCCAAGCTAGGCATAACAAGCAAGGATAGATCTAGGTATTGCCATCTTTGGTAGGCAATCCATAAGTGGCTCTCATAATAGATTCATAAGGTAATTTAATTTTCTTTCTAGGAAAGTGTTCCGTGCCTTTCCTTAATGGAAATTGGAATCTAATATTTCATTCCTTCATATCAATAATTGCACCAATCGTTCTAAGGAAAGGTCTACCAAGAATAATAGGACATGAAGGATTGCAATCTATGCCAAGAACAATAAAATCTACGGGCACATAATTCCTATTTGCAACAATAAGAAGATCATTAATTCTTCCCATAGGTTTCTTAATAGTAGAATCCGCAAGGTGCAAGTTTAAAGAGCACTCATCAAAATCACGGAAACCTAACAAATCACACAAAGTCTTTGGAATCATGAAAACACTAGCACCCAAATCACATAAATCATAGCATTCATGATATTTAATTTTAATTTTAATAGTTGGTTCTCACTCATCATAAAGTTTTCTAGGGATAGAAACTTCCAATTCAAGTTTTTCTTCATAAGATTGCATCAAGGCATCAACGATATGTTTAGTAAACGCTTTATTTTGACTGTAAGCATGAGGAGAATTTAGCACGGATTGTAACAAGGAAATACAATCAATAAAGAGCAATTTTCATAGTTAAATTCCTTGAAATCCATAATAGTGGGTTTAGCAACATCTAGGGTTTTAATTTCTTCAATCCCACTTTTATCAATTTTAGCGTCAAGATCAAAAAATTCCGAATTCTTGGAACGCCTTCTAGGTAAAGGTGGATCATATTCAGTCCCATCATTATTAAGATTCATATTGCAAAACAAAGATTTAATAGGGGACACATCAATAACTTTTAGATGTTCATCATTATTTTCATAGCAATCCGGTTTAGCGGCCATCCTATTAACTAAGGTGGCTTTCTTATCCGAAATTTCAGCGGTCAACTTTTCAAGACGAGCAATTTGGGATCTCAAACCATCGAATTCTTTAGACATATCATCAAACTCTTTATTCATAAAACTCATAAAACTTTTCTGTTTCTTAAGCTCATTTTGAAGAAACTATTATGTCCAAATTTCAAAACCATAAAGCTCCTGACATTGCTTTCGATCTCTTCTAATCTTTTAAGGTGAAGATCACCAAATTTAGGTAGAGCCATCGTGACAAGCAAGCAAACTAACACACAAGCAAACAAAAAACAAGCGGACGAATAGAGAAAGAGATGGAGGATAGAGAGAGAGGACGAATAAAACGGCAAGGGTGAAGTGGGGAGAGGAAAACGAGAGGCAAATGGAAAATAATGTAATGCAAGAGATAAGGGTATGTGATAGGTACTTGGTATGTTGACTTTCGCGTAGACTCCCCGGCAACGGCGCCAGAAATCCTTCTTGCTACCTCTTGAGCACTGCGTTGGTTTTCCCCGAAGAGGAAGGGATGATGCAGCAAAGTAGCGTAAGTATTTCGCTCAGTTTTTGAGAACCAAGCTATCAATCCAGTAGGAGGCTACACGCGAGTCCCTCGTACCTGCAGAAAACAAATAAATCCTCGCAACCAACGTGAATAGGGGTTCTCAATCCCTACACGGCCACTTACGAGAGTGAGATCTGATAGATATGATAAGATAATATTTTTGGTATTTTTGTGATAAAGATGCAAAGTAAAATAAAGGCAAAGTAAAAAAGCAAAGGAAATAACTAAGTAGTAGGAGATTAATATGATAAAGATAGACCTGGGGGCCATAGGTTTCACTAGTGGCTTCTCTCGAGAGCATAAGTATTCTACGGTGGGTGAACAAATTACTGTTAAGCAATTGACAGAACTGAGCATAGTTATGAGAATATCTAGGTATGATCATGTATATAGGCATCACGTCCGAGACAAGTAGACCGACTCCTGCCTGCATCTACTACTATTACTCCACTCATCGACCACTATCCAGCATGCATCTAGAGTATTAAGTTAAAAACAGAGTAATGCCTTAAGCAAGATGACATGATGTAGAGGGATAAACTCATGCAATATGATGAAAACCCCATCTTGTTATCCTTGATGGCAACAATACAATACGTGCCTTGCTGCCCCTACTGTCACTGGGAAAGGACACCGCAAGATTGAACCCAAAGCTAAGCACTTCTCCCATTGCAAGAAAGATCAATCTAGTAGGCCAAACCAAACTGATAATTCGAAGAGACTTGCAAACATAACCAATCATACATAAAAGAATTCAGAGAAGATTCAAATATTGTTCATAGATAGACTTGATCATAAACCCACAATTCATCGGTCTCAACAAACACACCGCAAAAAGAAGATTACATCGAATAGTTCTCCACAAGAGAGGGGAAGAACATTGTATTGAGATCCAAAAAGAGAGAAGAGGCCATCTAGCTAATAACTATGGACCCGTAGGTCTGAGGTAAACTACTCACACTTCATGGGAGGGGGTATGGTGTTGATGTAGAAGCCCTCCGTGATCGATGCCCCCTAAGGCGGAGCTCCGGAACAGGCCCCAAGATGGGATCTCGTGGATACAGAAAGTTGCGGCGGTGGAATTAGGTTTTTGGCTCCGTATCTGATCGTTTGGGGGTACGTAGGTATATATAGGAAGAAGGAGTACGCCGGTGGAGCAACAGGGGGCCCACGAGGGTGGAGGGCGCGCCTAGGGGGTAGGCGCGCCCCCTACCTCGTGGCCTCCTCTTTTGTGTCTTGACGTAGGGTCCAAGTCTCCTGGGTCTTGTTCATTGAGAAAATCACGTTCCCGAAAGTTTCATTCCGTTTGGACTTCGTTTGATATTCCTTTTCTTCGAAACCCTAAAACAGGCAAAAACAACAATTCTGGGCTGGGCCTCCGGTTAATAGGTTAGTCCCAAAAATAATATAAAAGTGGATAATAAAGCCCAATAATGTCCAAAATAGTAGATAATATAGCATGGAGCAATCAAAAATTATAGATACGTTGAAGACGTATCAGTGCACTTCAAATGTATGATTGAAATCACTCTTGTTTACCAGTGCTGAGATTATATCGAAAGAGTATCAAGAACTTCCAACAAAGTTAAAGCACTGGCTGGGATACAGTTCATTGTATTGTCTTGTGTAGTTCCACTAAAATGTATGATTGGCACAACATGATCCCTATTTGCACAAGTAGGAACAAGGTGAAACCTTCATTAGCTTAGTGAGAAAGGATAGAAAGACATTAGCATATTACTCTAACAGTAGCATCAAATTCATCATGGACAATACGCAGAAGTGGAAGGGATCCCTAGAGGATCATCTCACACGTAAGGTAGACGTTGCCGGAGCCCTTGAATGGCCTTGACTGAGGCCTCGACTTCAGCAATATCACCTTGGCACTATTTATTCTTCTTCTTCTTCATCTTCATGCTCTGTTTCTCTTTCTCCTCACCAGTTGGTGAAATCAAGTACATGATTGGCCTTCTATTTCAGAATTGGTTTTGTCGGTGAGCGAGTACAAGTGTACTAGTAAACAATAGCATTATTTTCTCATGGCAGTCGCAAAATAGAGATGAACACATGCATTGAATATCATTCTTACCTAAAGGAAGGTTATGTTGCCAATATGGATGATGAGGATTGGAACATAGATCTCCCTTTGTGCAATTCCACTGAAATGAACCAACTGTTCCATTCTGACATTCCAGTTAAACAGCACAAAAGTCACTTCTTTTAAGAAGTGTTTTGTGCAGTGCACCAAAAGGTCACAACAGCAACCAGGTGAAATGGATATCCCTGTTTGCACAAATAGCTACAGTGGAAACAGTCAGAGTTTCAAACAATTACAGGCAAAAACATTTGGCGAAACTTGTCATGGCTTATAATAGTGGCATGGATTTATTTTACCAGGGGCATTAGATTAAGAAAAGCTAAATATTTGGTATAAGGGCATGGGACAGTGGGTGCACTAGCAGTCCAGCACCATGTACCTAAACAGGGGCATAAAGTGGTGATTCAGAGTTTGTTGCCCCAAGAAACAAACATCCAAGAAACATATCTGGGTTGGTCCCAGTTTTGTTCACTCTAGCCACCTACTCCTATGTTTTTTTGGAAATGGAGGCGTGCCCCCGGCCTCTGCATCATAATGATGCATGCAGCCATCTTATGTGTGGATAGAAAATCTAGTCCTGGTCATACCACTCTGTACGACGTTTCCCCTATATTTCCCTTTTCGACCAAGAGACCGGTTTGATGACTAGTCTGTACTACTTTCACCCCTATCCTTCCTGTTTGTACCAAGTCCGATGCACATACTACATTCCCCCACCCCCACTTTATTTCGTGTTTGAACCAAGTACAAAATTTGACTCCATGAAGTAGCTTTATCTCTAACAATAGAAGAAGAAAAATATGTGTCGTTTGACCATCCGATCGAGAGGGGCTAAGAGGTAGAAAATGATGCACATGCAGCGACGTAGCGATCTGGGGAAGTAGAGCTAGGGCGGTTTCGAAGGAATATATACCTGAAGGTCATCGGGATGTGGATAGGTTGGCGGCGCGAGGCCGGATCCGCCCACACTAGGGCAACGACGAAGGGTTCGGAGGACCTCCCGCGCCGGCGCTCGGCCAGAGATAATGGTGCAGCCGGCAGTGGGTCTCCTCCCTCGCTGTCGACGACGGCCTAAATGCTGCCCCTCCTCCTCTTCACCGGCAGAGGGGGATACGTCCGGATCTGTAACCAGCGGTGAGGATAGAAAGACAGTGTTTTTTGAAGGGAGAAAGACAGTGTTACCACCGCTATCTTGTTTAGATCTGGAGAGGATGAGAGTGTGTGAATAGAGCAACCCTAGCAAGCAAGCGCAGAGGCTCCGGCCTATATATACGTAGTGGGGTAGTTTTCCTTTTTCACTCCATCAAAACAATCATTTAAAATTGTGTACTATGTGCCAGGTCGCCGTTTTTTTAGTTGTTGATTGTTTTTTGAGATA
This sequence comes from Triticum urartu, assembly GCF_003073215.2. Lineage (NCBI taxonomy): Eukaryota > Viridiplantae > Streptophyta > Magnoliopsida > Poales > Poaceae > Triticum > Triticum urartu. The sequence goes on along the minus strand of NC_053028.1, from coordinate 181,089,350 downwards.
GCTACCCGCTTGTTCCAAGTGGTGTTACGGTGTGCCAAGTCGCACTTTGTACTGTTTAAGTCTGGTACAAGACCCTCCATTAAATGAACAACCACCCCCTCTAAAATTTGTGAACAAGCCCACAGCTAAAATTATCGGAAACGTGGGCTGCCCCAACATGCATTATTATCTATATTTTCTATGTGGGAGTATCCTCAAAACAAAATGTGAGAGTAGAATATTTATTAGGCCCCTTTGTAATTGGTGCTAAATTTTGACCAAAGATTTAACTGACAAAATGTTAGTGCATGTTACCAAAAATTATATTGTTTGATTAGTATTTGAACATAGTTTTCAATTATGTAATTTTTGGTGACATGCATGAACATTTGGTTAATTAAATTTATAGTCAAAATTTGGCAAGGTGCATTAAATCAACACATGAAGGTATCAAAGGGAGAGTCACGGCATGCATGCATGCGTTGTAATTAATGCATCAGTAAACGCAAATTATTGAAATATATCGAGTGCAGTGCTTTGATGTGTCGCGTCAACTCATACAAGACTGAGAAGTTTGATTACTACAACGCCCTCTCGCCTTAACCGCACCTACCTTTGGTTGCATGACAGGTGGGCCACCCACCTGTTGGGCCCACCTGTCATGCACGCAAAGGAAGGAGCAGTAAGTCAATGAAGCTGTGTCCCTCCCTCGCCCATGAGCGTGGTGGCTGGCAGGACTAGGAGAAGCTTTCGTTCGCTACACGCTCTCCCTCCCGCACGCGGTGAACATGCAGCAGTTCAATCAGTGTCAGATGGCCAGAAGCATACTGTAGTACTCCTCCACTACAGTAGTACTCCATCATTGTTCGACTTCCCAAAGAGGCGAAGAGCCAAGCGCAGCCCGGACGCTCGTGTGGCAGTTTCATGTGTAGAGTAGTCCAGGATAGCGTGTACCGTGCCTGTAAGCTTAAAATCGTTGGGGTCGGCTCCATGCTTTTTTATTAAAATAATCTTCTGTCCCTACCTGTCATCCTGGTGATTGTAGTTTGCACGCTCATCTGTTCAAGACAGGAATATATAATTTAATTTGTGGTGGGGTAAATGTTAGAGGTTGCAGCAAATATAGAGTATACAACAAGATATCCCTCCCGCACGCGATGGACGGACATGCAGCAGTGGATTCGATACTGTAGAAGTAGTAGTAGCATCATTGTTCGTCTTCTCGAAGAGGCGAAGAGCCAAGCACAACCCGAACGTGGCAGTTGCGAATGCTCGCCACAGTGTGTTTGGTTGCATTCTCATCTTAGCATAGTTGTTCCCTCTTCGTGCATGCTCATCCCATCACCCCTCTTCATGCAGGCTCTTCTCATGCATGCTCCTAGTGTATTTGTGTTAAGCTAGAGTGGACTCATGCACCCTTCATACACCCTACCAAACATCAAAGCATCAAAGCATATCACAAAGCATCCGGGCCCGCGTGCCATCCACCAAATCACAACGAGGTGCTACAGTCGAGACTCACCGGTCACCCCAATGTGGCTGTCATGACCCTTCATATCACAAAACCCACACCTTTACCAGCAGTGGTCAAGTGGCCTCGAAGTTGGACTGGACGAAGCAACCATCATTTCACTGGAACGCTCGTTGAAGCCCTTTCCCCCCTTTCTTGAAGAAAACCTCACTTCTGCCATTTTTCTTCTGTACCGAGGAAGGAAAGGTGGGCAAATCAGTGATGCTACTATATTTTCATTCTAAGAAACTTCTTTTTGTGAAACACTGACCTATTCTCACAGCCTATTCTTTTCCCGTTTTCATTTCGATTGTGGTTTCCTTTCGATTGCCTTTTGTTTGTCAATTCATTGATGGATCCTAGAGGACTAGGAAAAGAGTTGCCAGTAGACAACCCACTGGAGACAGCGCTCTCCAGGAAGCGAGCACCGACCAACGAGTTGACCATGTTGGCGGGCCAACCCATGGAGACAAAGAACTCCAAGAAACTAGCACTGGCCAAAGAGTTGACGACGTTGGCAGACGAACTCCTCAAAGAAAGTTGGAAGAACAACAAGGGCCCCATCGTGCCTACCCCAGAAACTCTAATGGCCACCTATGCAAGGCTCAAGGCCGAGTTTGAGGAGATAGTCATCGTTGAGAAGTAGTATTCCCTTGGCAAGGTGATGGCCCCCATCGAGGACGAGGAGATGTCCCCCAGAGGGATGGGATCCCCCGGTGAGATGCACAAGGTAAAAAGTAATGGCTTACCATAGTTGTGGTTTTTGAGTATTTGCAATGTGCTTGCAAATATGTTAGGGTTGTGCAAGTGTCGGTGGACGTCCTTGATGATTTCAATGTCGCGGCCCGTCTTGTGGACAACGCCCCAGAGATCGTTTCTGATGTCGCGGTCCGTCCTGTTGACACCGCCCCGGAGATCGATTCCGATGCCGCTGTCCATCCTATGGGCATCGCGCTAGAGATCGATTCCAATGTCACAGTGTACATCGCCCCAGAGATCAATTCGCATGCCGCTATCTGTGATGTGCTCATTGCCCGAGAGATCGATGACAAGAAATAGTTGGTCATGCTAATCCTTCAGGGTAGTTTGCATTGTGTTTAATTACCAGAACGATGCATGTTATCAAACCATCTTAGGGCTAGTGCACTGTCTTGTGTGGGCGGTACTTGCTACTTTTGTTTGATAGTGAATCATGCGAACCCTCTCTGAGTTGTGGAAACAGATGATTCTCACCAGCTTTTGATGTAATATATGGCATGCTTATATGTAAGTTTGAACTATTTATCATATCAGCAGGGCTTGTTTGATGATTCTTGGTGTTAGTAGGCTAGCTACTGTCCGAGCTATAGTACTTGCAAAACACTCACCGAAGAGAAACGTTGGGCCTGATGAGCTCGTGGTACGCTTATACTGATCCGTCGTTGATCGGCTAATATCCCAAGCTCCTAAAATTGTAGGCTTAGCGATCGATCAGACAACAGTCGACACGGATACATTCGTCCTCCTTTGGTTTGTAGGAATTTTATAAGAATTCTATAGGATAGGATTTGCAAAGGAAAAATTCCTTTGAAGCCCTTTGGTTTGCAGGAATGGATTCCTATTCCTATGTAGGATAGGAATCAATCCTTCACATTTTGGAGGGAAAAAACATTAGCCTAGACTCAATGGAAAAATTCCTAGCCTATGCACCAAATGACATCTCTTCATCTACAGGAATTGAGATGCATGTTATCTCACTTCCTATGAATTTTCTATTCCTATAAAATGTCTATCCTATGAACCAAAGGAGGCCTGAAACGGAGGGAGTACAAGTCCTAGGCGGGCTAGTTTGGCCTAGTGGGTTTCAGTGATATGACGTGGTACAGTGACGTCCAGTCTTCGTGGGTGGTAGTAGTACTGTGGGTACAGTAAGTTTTCTTGAATAAGCGGAATTCAACGAAGTCATGATGGTTCCTTCGTCCGACCAACTTACAGTGGGAAAGGTTGGGCCTGCGCTACGACCGGGGTGGACCAGGATAATTTTGTGCATGGCAGGTGGACCAGGATGGTCGACGTCCCACATGTCGGCGAATGAAAGTATTCTTTCCAATATAGTGGATGAGCAACGAGTATTCATTCTTTATTTTTGATGAAAGCTATTGTCTCCACTATTACAACGGAGGAGTGTGAAACAGGGCATCCCAGTGAACTTGGCATGTGCACCACTCCCTCCTTCCTCATGTAATACTACCATAGTGTTGACTATAAGGTTGGCTATAAGGTTACAACTTTTTCTCACTTCCTCTTTATCTATTTCCTCTCAAATGGGATTTACCTTTCTTTTTTTAGACTCAATTGTTTTTTATGCCTCTTTTTTATAGAATTAGATTTTTTATACCTAGGAGCACGTGTAGAGACGGGCTCCTGCAGATCCCACTCCTTGACTTTGTCAATGCCTCTCTCTCCTCCACATAAGGCTGGTCATAGTGGGAGTAACTTAGCAAGTAACATAACACACTTCAAGAAAAAAGTTTTCTTATGTGGCATATAGTTAATGAGGAGAGAGGTGTTTGGAGTAACATAATATGTTACTGTAACATAACGCGTCCCAAGACAAAATGAGTCTATGTCTTAATAAATGATGGCTTGCATGATACTATACATATGTGACTCCCCACTATGAATGTAGTAACATAGACTAGTAACATATGCATGTTACTAGTCTAAGTTACTCCCCACTATGACTAGCCTAAGCGGGATTAGGGCGTGTACAATGGTTCTATTGTAGGGATGCTACATAGGATAAATGATGAGGTGGAGGAAAGAGAAATCATAAGAAAAGGCTTGTCTTCTCTTATTTAAGAGAAGACAAGAGATGATCTCTTAGCACAATATGTTTCACCATGTTTTTAGGAATAACTAGTTATTAAAGATAAGGCTAAGAGATGATCCATTGTACACATGTTTTTTTGTTCATCTCAAAATTACATAAAAGACTTATGATAAGACTATCTTATCAACCATGGTACAATTATCAACCATGGTACTACTTGCTATGAATGCAGGCAGCTGGCGTTTGAGAGCATCCACAATGTATCATTCTGCTGCCTCTAGACCTGCCTCTAAGCCCTTAGAGGCTGTCGCTATACACTGCTGGACCAAGCCTTTAGGGAAAATTCTCTAGCGTCACCTCTTACACAAGAGGTTGCATCTAAGACATTTCTTTGCACTAAAATAATTCCCTGGCCCTACTTACAATCCCTGTAGCACATATATTTGTTCAGATTTGGCCTGAGATGGTTGGAGAGAGTAAATATTTTATGTTAGATATGGGCTCCACCTTAGAGGCTGCATGCCATAGCTATACATTGTGTTTCTTTTAACACACTATTGATGCCCTAAGGGGGGAACGCGTGGGGGGAGGTGGTGGGGTGGGGGGGGTTCTGGTGGGCCAGGGCGGTCAGAAGCGGACTTGGAAGCTGTCCGGACTCCCGCATGGCCCACCTCACATTATCACCATATATATTTCTTGGAGTCCGTGCGCGGCGGCGGGCGATCTCTTATCCATCCCCCGTCTCCCTCTTCTCAGTCGACGCCCGCCGAGTGATTAGATTTCGGCTATCGATGGTTTATTCAATTGCAGTCCAACATGTTAGTGAAAATGCGAGACAACGCGTGTCCCCTCTGGTGAGCGGCGTGCAAGTCGGACTGCCGGGGGTGCGACGCCTACGAGTCGTAAGTGTGTCGCCTTTTCCTATTGAACTTGCAAAGCATAATATTTTCGTGCGGTCGATCATAGAAATCCAGAACAAAATGACGAGGGCGGTGCTTTCCCGCGCATTAGGCGGGCTAGTTTGAGTGATATGACGTGCTACAGTGTCGTCCACTTGCTCCATTTTTATGTAAGCAAGAGTCTACACTCTTACGTGGGAGGAGTGTTGAACACGGCGGATCTGATTTTGATCGAGGGATAACTATTCCCTGAGAAATAATGGAGCACTGTTAGCGATTATAGCATGATAGTTAGGGCATCTCCAGCGCTGGCCCTCGAATTTACACCGGCATCTGTCCGAGGACACTGATGGATGCCATCCAATGCTGCCCGCATAACTTTCAACAACTATATGAACTAACCGAACGAAATTCGTGCAAACAAAGAAATTTTCAAATTAATCGGATGAAATTCATTACATTTCGAAAACTTTTCCTATGAACCGGACGAAATTCATTACATATTTCGCACAAACCATACTAAAACCTAATCTAAACGATCGCCGGCGCCCGACCACCATGTCCGACCATGAACCCGAGAAAGCCAGCCATTGCCTTTGCCTCCTCCTCATCCGCCTTGATAACCTCATCCTCCGGAGCACAAGGTTCTGAAGATTTCCGCCTCCATGTTGCCGTCAAGCGGCTAATCGGTCGCCGATGTTTATCCCACCAAGCTTGGTGTCGACTGAGTGGAGGAGCGGTGGCCTTCCTGGGATCAGAGCGGCGGCGACCTACTGTGTACTACTCTTCCTTGCTGTCGGCTGCGCCCGCGCACGTGCGCCGGCTTCGTTGTCGTGGCAGCGGAGGGCGGCCGGGGGGAACCGGCGATCTCCTTCATCTGCTCCTACGACAGTACATCCAAGAGAGCTTTGGAGCGCGCCCGGAGTGGAGCCGTCGATGTCCTTCGTCTGCTCCTGCGACAGTATGTCCAAGAGAGCTTTAGAGCGCCAGGAGGCCATGGTTGGAGTGGTGCCGATAGAAGGAAGGGACCGGAGGAGAATGAGTGTGGGTCTTTGGCTATGGCTGGGAGGTGGGGCTCAAGTTAATATAGCAGGCGAATGACAATGAGCCGCGACAGACGGATGGACGGCCGACGCCGGAGTAGGTTCGTTGGCAGCCGCATGTCATTAATGTGGGCGGCGGATGGAAGGATAGCTGTGGTGTCGTTAACGCGGAACAGGCGCTTGCACCGGGATGCCGCGCGGGTGGCGCTCTCTCGGCCGTCGCGCTGCTGCAATGCCGGCGCCAGTGAGAGGTCGCGTCGGGTGTGAATGCGGATGCTGCTTCAGTGACTTAACCGCAGGTGCATTGTATCCCTGACATGTGGGCCCAACGGGCATCTGGCCCACATGTCAGTGACACACCAACTGCACCTGCAGTTAAGGCCGGTGAATGCGGCATTGACGTTTTGGAGAGACGGTGACCGTTTCAGGCGGGAAGCATGCACTAGCGATGGAAGGGGTTTCGGTAGGCCAGGGCGGTCAGACGTTGGCATGGTGGTAAAATGTGAACTCATGGATGACGAGCCTTTGAAGCGTATGCGGAACGTATTGACAACCACGCATCCATGCAACCGCTCTTGTCGCCAGCTAGCCTTCGACGACCACCATTAGACACCGCACAACCATGCATAACTTACGAATAATGGATGGATCGATTAGACACACGCTCGTGTGCAGTGGCACTATGATCAGTTGCTCACGATAGTCACTACAAGAAATATGTCAACTTGTGACCACCACTATTGGTCACTGAAAGGTCACAAATTTCCATTTGCGACCTTTTTGTGACCAAAAACAGAAGGTCAAAAGCTGGCCGTCATAAACTGACTATAGCGACCTTTCTTCTGGAATGGTCGAAGACGTTTATGACCAAAATAAGTCCACTGTGGCGTTTTGGTCACTAGCAACCTCCCCAGGCCACGTAGGCATCCAGCGTGGCAAGCTGATGTGGCACAAGATTCAGCCCGGTCCAATTCGGTTTTCTACATGGGCCTAGCCCAAGAATTCGGCCTTTCTATATTTTTTCATGTGAATTTTTTGTCAGCTTCATGGAACAAGCCCAACATTGCAGCCTTTTTATTTTTGGCCCATGGCCTTTTTGTCTCAACAGTTTCATTTTTTTTCTTTTTTTTCTAAATTGGGTTCACTAGTTAGGTGGGTCCCCCATTGTCAGGTTCTAGTACTGGGTCCTAGCCATCAGGGCAATATTCTTCATTTTTTTATTTCACACAAATAAATACCTGGTATTTAAATTGGCACACAGAAAACACACGAAATACTTCAAATATTATCAACCATCAAAGTGCTACATCATATAACACACATACAAATGTGATCAGCATCAAGTTTACAATCAGATAACAAGCTCCACAATAGCAGCAGTTTACAACAAGGTTAGTCAGATGAAATCCTATGCACGACTCACTAGGCGACCATAGTCAACTAGGCCACCTTCGCTACACTAGAACAGCAATAGAACTATCATCATGCCTTCGGCCATCACCCTGTTACATGAATCAGAAGAGAAGAATTAAAACACTAGAGCCAATATATTATGAACAGACATATTATATAAATATATTATGAGGTTCAAAAAAGTTTTATTGTAAACGCATAGTTCTGGTCAACAACACTAACAATTTCAGATCAGATTCTAGAACTACCACTAGGAATTCAGTAAACTGACGGTTTGAGATCCAGTTCAAAATGTTTTAGATCAGTTTCAGATCAGATTCTGGAACTACCACTAGGAATTCAGTAAACTGTATGGAGGTTCAAAATGTTTTATACTATAATAAAGAGTTTTATTGATTAATGATATTTCTGGTTCAACAAACAGTTTAAGATCCAGTTCTACATAGGGTACTGTGTCAAGATCGCAGCTTCATGTTCATGCTTGCTAGTATGTGTCAAGAGAAACCCTGAACCTGAAAGCTCAGGCTGTTGCTTATTTTGTTACTATGTGGTAAGTACTACTAAGATCAAAATGCATTCAAGGGAGCATAAAAGCCATCCCCATTTGAAGCATGTATAGTCTACAGAGATACTAACAGGTGAACAGACAGCCCCTAGAAATTGGCTAACTACTTCTACTGTATAATATGCAGTCTACAGCGATACTAACTACTTCTACTGTATAATCACAGTCTACAGTCACTAAATAAATAAGCTACTGAAACTACTGCTGCTGTTATAATCACAGTCCAGTTAAATTTGTGCTACTGCTGCTGTTATAAAACTACTGAAACTACTCATGCAACAATTAGCATGAGATACAAGCAGCACTAAGCACCAAGATTACTACACCAAGTCAAATTTAAGCTACTGAAAAATGGTGGAAGATTCATGACAAGAATAACAGTAGCAGAAGCTTCATGTGCTAAAATACTGAAGCTTCATGTGCAAAATTACTCAAGCTTTATGTGCAAAATTAACTGTAGGTGCTGAAGCTATTCCAAAGTTATCACAAAATTTAAGCTATCATCCTGCTGCAGAAATAGCCACCGTCCAGGCCCCCGTCATCCGCCAGGCTGCCGCAACATCCAGGTAACAACAAAGTTCAGCACAATAAAATAGAGCAACAGATCCATGCTATCAGACTGAGAGTCTATCATACTAACAGCACATGCTATCTTCATGCCCTATCATAACAGTTCATAATAAGTATGAAATGCAAGAATACATAATATTGCAATTTATTCCGCTATAGCCTATCATGTTCAAACAGTGGCTCCCAAGAGTCCAGGTTCTTAGTTCATTGATCTGATGGGAGGGTAAGATCAATGCCATGTCAGTATGTCACCTTGTCTGCTAAGCAGATATGCATCTCCCTTCAACTAGAGTGGACAGACGAACAGCGAGATGATGGCACATGGCAGTGCCAGGAGGTGCAACATTTATTGCAAATGGTGGAAATGAAAAAAATTGGCACTGTCCTGTGCAAGATTAAGTAATTCTTTGACAAAACAGGTGTAGGTTGAGTAATCCTATCACAAAACAGGATTCAAATCTTCAACAGAGGCACCAGTCGCAACACTTTGAGTGTATTCATTTTGAAATTCAAAACAATATGTGAAGGCAATAACCGAAGCTGGTTAGCGAAAACACATAGATTTGGTTCCAGTTATTGAGAATAAGCTATCGGGCAGGGTACAGACACCTCTAAGAGACAAATAAATACATGATTACTAGAACACCTAGCTATCAGTACTAACTAGTCAACTAGCAAGAGTATCGCCAGGAACCCCATCTGATTCACCATAGCATACTACCATTCCCAGCGACCAAACCAATTTACCGAAATGCAAAGTCTTAAACAGAAGGCAACAGATCACCTTATCGGTGGCCAGCAAGAGGGCGCCCATGAAGGCGAGCTGAGCTCTCCCGTGCGTGTGATGGTTGCAGGCAGGAGGTCGTTCATGTGGGGGAGGGGATAGAACGCAAATCCTCCAGACGGGTGCTGGTGGTTGGCGATGGAGGAGGTCGTCGGGTGCCTCGTGCGTCCAGGCGACAACGGCAACCTTGGTGAGCCGCCATCACCAGCGTGCATGGACCTATGCCCATCAGCCGCGCGAGTGCGCTGGAGGTCGCAGCCAGATCGAGGGCTTGACGACGACCTGCGTGAGGAAGAAAAACAAATTGGGCATGTGTGAGCAACATCCAGATCGAATCAAAAGGAGAAGAGAAGATGGCGAGAGAAGACCTTGTTGACGAGTTCCATGGTGTCGAGCGCGCGTGACGAGGGCGCGGATCCGGAAGCAACACGGCGGATCTGCACCCTTCCCCACCGAGGCCTTGCACGCGCGCAAAAACAACGAACACCCATCAGCCTCCGCCACCATACCGCCGCATGCAGATTCGAGGGGCGTGAGGCACCGCTCACCTTGGAGAAGGGCGCAGTGTAGAGGAGCGCCGCCACGAGCGCCGCCGCCACGCCCAGCAGTGCTAGTCCCCATCCGGGCGGGGCTGGCGACGGGAAGCTGTGGCGGCGTCGATCTGGATCGGATCGAGATCTAAGGGAGGGAGAGGGCGGCGGCTGTGGGTGTGCGGAATCCGGGAGAGTGAGTGGAAGGGGAGCCGGAGGAGGTGGGGATCCGGCTCATGGAGGAGAGCGAGTGGAGGGGGATGGCGGTGTTGGGCGGAATCGATGGGGGCAGCGGCTCATGGAGGAGAGCGAGTGGAGGAGGGCGTGGCTAGGGTTTGGACGAGTGGAGAGGGAGCTACGGTGATGGGGGGGGGGGAGGAGGGGGATGGGGGGTAGGGGGGGGGGGGGAAGAGGGCTGCCATCGGATCCGGGCCTATCCAACGGTGGTCGAGCATGATCCGCGTGAGGTGCTCGTGGACCAATCAGAATGCAATAAAGGCCCTGATGACTTTATGACCATATAAATAGGTCGTAATTGATTAAAAATAAGTTTTTTTGCAGGAGAAAAGCATTTTTCATTGTTGAGGTATAAAAAATAGTTTTGTTGTGACGAACCTACCAATTCTATGTATTAGACCAAATTTTATGTATAATTGACCAAATGATTTTATGTAAAATGCTTTTGATCCACGAAAAAATCATTTTCCATTTTTTGAGTGCCCAAAATGATCTTTTTTGTGAGGAACCTACCAAATATTTTTTTGCAAAATTGGACCAAATCAATTTTATAAAATAATGGTACATATTTAATGCACAATTGAGAAAATTGTTGGGTGTAAAAAGTTTTGATCCACCTCTCGTGAAAAAGACAAATTTCCGCCGATTCAGCTGGAAGCGGGTCAAATTTGAACTGCAGTTGCCTCATAGTTTGCTATTTATTTTTTCCAAAAATCATTTCTAGGTACATAAGTATCTATTTAATCAGAGAAACACCAAAAAAATTCCAAGATTCAACCACTAGCTAGGAACGGTCATTCCTGCCGTTTTGAGCGTATTTTTAAACGGGCATAAAAAAATCAAAAAAATCAAAAAATTGGGAAACCTTCGCATTGTGTCATCATATGTGGCCAAGTTCCTAGGAAAAATAACAAACTTGTAATACAACAATTATTTTAAAAAAGTGTTCTCAGAAACGAGCTATCATGTGTGGAGATCAATGGCTTTCAAGCCAAATGATCAATCTTATGGCCACATTCATGGCATAGTTTGTTCAAATGATCTCATATTGTGCACAAGGGTGCATATTGGAATGGCAAACAATGTTGCCTAAGGAAGTTTTCATTTTCGTTGGACGAAAAAACCATTTTCCATTTTTCGAGTGCCCGAAAGGAGGTTTTTTTGTGAAGGAACTACCAAATAATTGTTGCAAAATTGGACCAAATCATTTTTATAAAATACTAGGCCATATTTAATGCACAATTGACAAAATGGTTGGGTGTAAAATTTTTTGATCCACCTCTCGTGAAAAAGACAAATTTCCGCCGATTCAGCTGGAAGCGGGTCAAATTTGAACTGCACTTGCCTCATAGTTTGCTATTTATTTTTTCCAAAAATCATTTCTAGGTACATAAGTATCTATTTAATCAGAGAAACACCAAAAAATTCCAAGATTCAACCACTAGCTAGGAACGGTCATTCCCGCCGTTTTGACCGCATTTTGAAACGGGCATAAAATTCAAAAAAAATCAAAAAATTGGGAAACCTTCGCATTGTGTCATCATATGTGGCCAAGTTCCTAGGAAAAATAACAAACTTGTAATATGGCAATTATTTTAAAAAAGTGTTCTCAGAAACGAGCTATCATGTGTGGAGATCAATGGCTTTCAAGCCAAATGATCAATCTTATGGCCACATTCATGGCATAGTTTGTTCAAATGATCTCATATTGTGCACAAGGGTGCATATTGGAATGGCAAACAATGTTGCCTAAGGAAGTTTTCATTTTCGTTGGACGGAAAAACCATTTTCCATTTTTCGAGTGCCCGAAAGGAGGTTTTTTTGTGAAGGAACTACCAAATAATTGTTGCAAAATTGGACCAAATCATTTTTATAAAATACTAGGACATATTTAATGCACAATTGACAAAATGGTTGGGTGTAAAAAAATTTGATCCACCTCTCGTGAAAATGGCAAATTTCCGTCGATTCAGTTGGAAGCGGGTCAAATTTGAACTGCAGCTGCCTCATAGTTTGCTATTTATTTTTTCCAAAAATAATTTCTAGTTACATAAGGACCTATTTAATCATAAATACATGGTTTGGTGGCGATACGTCGAGGTTTGGGTGGTGGCCGAGGGCCCCAACTCTAGAGCACGTAAACTCGCATGCCCGTCGCATGGTCACCGCGTGGCCGTAATGTTGCCATGTGTTCTGGGCGGCCTAGGCATGTCTAGTGGGTTGGGAACTCCCAAGGTTGGTTCTAGGAAGAAAATTATGACATAAGATTCTCACGAGGAGACCGATTGATGCTCAAACATGAATTAGCAGCCAAGTGTTTGATTAGCGGTACGGGAAATGCACATGGCCAATGGGCGTGAGTTTTGGCTGAGGATGATCATCTACTAAGGAGAATGTCTTCACAAATTTTGAGCTCAAAAGGAGGATCCTAGGTGGTACTTGCTTTGCAAAGTACCACGCTGGACAAAAATATGAATGTTGAAGCTGGGCTCAAAATAATGAATGGAGTGAGCTGAAATTTTGTGGAGGATGGTTATTTGGGCATAGGAAAGCATTGTAGAAAATTGATACCATTTGGACATGCCAAAGTAGTACTTTCTTCACAATGCTCTTCTATGGACAGAAACTTGGGAAAACTAGTGAGAGAGATTGGATGAATGAAATGAGCTCAAAATTGGTGTAGGTAAGTTACTTAGGTATGGTCATGCGCTGGTAAATTTTCAGATCATTTGGGTCAGCCTAGCTAGTACTTACTTCACAAAGCTTCTCTCGAGGTAGAAACTTTGGAAATTTCCCGAGAAATATTTACTAGGAAAATTGAGCTGAATATTATCATGTGGCAATGATTTGGGTATGGAAGAGTGCCCGAGAAGTTTGAGGGTAATAGGAGGGGTCTATATAACACTTGCTTTGCAACGTGCCAATTTGGCCATAAAATATAAATTGAACCTGGGCTCACATAGATGATTTGACTGAGCTGCAATTTGGAGGAGGGTGATAATTTGGGCATATGAAGGAACTGTATAAATTTCATGTCATTTAGAGATATAAAAAAGGTACTTCCTTCACAATGCTTCTAGGTGGACGAAAACTTTGGAAATTTGCCGAAGAAGATTTGCTAGGCAAATGGAGCTGAATTTTGTCATGCGGTAATGATTTGGATAGGAAAGAGTGCCCAAAATTTCCAAGGGCAATCAAGAATATATAAATCGCACTTCCTTCATAAAGTGTTGTTGTGAACAGAATAGGAAAATGAATATTGTTGAATTAGTTTTGAACTAGGCAAGGAAGGATTTTTACATATTTGATGAAGATATGCCCCCAAAGAATTTATGAGATTTTTTTGGGAATTTTGGGAATGATAGAAATATAGGTTGCTTCACAACCTAGGGCAAAAACTGCCACATGAACATGACACATAGGCAAAACTGATGAGATGGCACCTAGTCATCACAACCCACCACAATCTACAAGGCTATGACCATCTATACTGGTCATTAACAACTAGGAATAAGGCAGCGGACTAGCACTGTTTGCTTTGTGACCATTTCGTGTAAGGAAATTACGACCTTTCTGACCAAAATGGTCGCAATGGTTTAGGATTTGGAGCCCCCTGAACAGCTTTTGACCAATTGGTCTAAAATGGTCATAAATTTATGACCAATTCTTCGAGGGTCACTGACAGAAGGTCATAAGTTGACATATTTCTTTTAGTGAGTACATACTCCGTACCATAGTACCCTCTCTAGCTAGGCTATTTTATAGATTGTCATTGTGATGGACGATATACATGAGCAAGGCGCCAAGTCACGAGTATGACCATTGGTGTTGAGCCAGGTGAATACATGCTCGGTGTTCGCAGAGGCCTCCAGCAAACGTCTAAACAATAATGTCACATACGCATAATTTTGGTTTTTATTTCTTTCTCCACTGATAGGTAGGCTTGCATAGATAGACAGTTAAAGAATACGAGTTGATGAGGCGCATGCAGACTGTTTGGCTGGTCAACCAAACAAATACAGAGCTATACACTGAGCCAGTGACCGTATAATCACCATATCTCATATACAATGATCAAAGTGAGCTATCAAGACAAGTTCAATGACTGCCAATGAATTTTACTCGGTAATAAATGACCAGGATTGAAGGGGAATCCAAATTTCCTTCGTCTTCTGTCCTTGAGCACTTGACAAACCAATGCACTTTACGGTTGTCCAGAACTCCACCCTAGAGTTGTCACCAAGCGCCGTTCAGGCCACCGCGCCGCACACTAACCGGTAAGGAAGTGATGGCATCCCACCGCGCTGAGTTCCTCGCCGCCCACGACCGCACACAAAATGGTAGGGAAGCAGTGGCATCCCGCCGTGCCAAGTTCATCGCCGTTCGCGACCTCACACCTATGTGGGCGGAATTTGAAGCTGCCAAGGCCGAATGGGCGGTAGAGCAAGAGGTGGCCAAAGCCGCATAGAGGGAGCGAAAAAGTCATAAAGCACTCAAGAAAAGAGAGGCCCGTCGCCGCAAGAAAGAAGAGGATGCACACGCTGCTGCGGAGAGGTCGGCGGAGATCCAAGCATGGTGGGGTGTCGCCGACAAAGCCGGGAAGGAGAACGACGACATCTTGCCAACATGCGAGAAGTAGTAGTACTAGTAGTTAGTGTGTGTCTCTGTGTCGCCCGTACGTTTGTTCAATTAATTACGAGCATGTACCAGTACTACTAGTTACTACTGTAGTTTTTAGAGCAAATTACAAGTACATTAGCCTAGACTCAATGGAAAAATTCCTATCCTATGCATCAAATGGCATCTCTTTCTCTATAGGAATTGAGATGCATGTCATCTCACTTCCTATGATTTTCATATTCCTATAAAATTCCTATCCTATGAACAAAGGAGGCCTCTGCTGGAGTAACTACTGTAGCTAGCAGTACTGCTGGTACAGTAGTTTTCTTCAAGAAGCGGAATTCAACAAAGTCATGATGGTTCCTTCGTCCGAGCAACTTCACAGTGGGCAAGGTTGGGCCTGTGATTTGACGGCTCATTAGTAATTACTATGGTGGGACGACCGGGGTGACTCTCCCTTGGAGTTCTATGGGCATGGCAAGTGGACTAGGATGGTCGACGTCTCACATGTCGGCGAACGGAAGTATTCTTTCCGATATCGAGTAGCAAGGAAACCGCGTGGTATAGTATCACTGGTGATTTATATTTATTTTTTATTTCTGATGAATGCTAGCATTTCAACTCTTATGATGAAGGAGTGCCAAACACAACACGTGTTGGATGTCCCACACATCAGCGAAAAGAGTGGGACATGAACAGCGTGGTAGAGCGTCTCCACTTCTGGGTCAGAGACCACACGTAGTAGTACTACTGTACTAGTGGTATGAACGATACAAAGTGCGACCCGGAGAGAAAGTCATGTCTAGTTGGAAGGTCTCGGGGCATACACGTAAACAAATATAAAACCTAATATGTGCCTCCAATTAATATAGTAGTAGTAGAGTACTTAGGCACGTACTCCATAACATCACCGGGCATTGCACGTACACCATTTAGTGGTAGTAAGAGACAAATGCCTATATTCCAGCATGTTCATACTATTTGGGCCTTTCTACTTCACTTATTGCGCTATATTACTCAGGTTCGTACGTCCACTCCTGGGTACATGTCCATCTCGTAGTTCCAGTCCCACGTGTTCTTCGTAGATGGAACGATCCATAACTGTGGGCAACGAGAGTCCATATCATTGCAGTTAGTGTGGCTCCCCATGATGGAAACTCATCCAAACTATGGCCAGCCTTGACGCAGAGCAGTAACGTGCACCTGGAAGCGGCGCTCTCTCGGCCGTCGTGCTACTTCAAAGCCGGCGTCAGTGAGAGGTCGCCTCCGCTCTGGCCGGGCGCCATTAATGTGGCACTGACGTTCCGGGGCGACACTGACCGTTTCACGCGGGAAGTGCACGCCCGCAAGGGAGTGGGGTTGGGTCGGCCAGGGCGGTCAGATGCGGGCGTGGTGGTGGTATTGGTTTTGAACCGTTTCAGTTATAGTACTGGTAGTTTGCAAAACTACTCAATTATTGCACTCAGTTTCCTAAGAAACTATGGTAAAAAAACGTTACTCCACAGCCTGCTTCCCTTCTCCTTCCTCTTCCACCGCCTGCGCACGTCTACGGGAAGTGACCGGTCAACCCTTATATAGGAGTGCTAGCACAAAAAATGCATGCATGACCACTAAAATTTCCAGATTAAAGCGCCGCTCCGGCGGGAGTATGGCTTGTGTCGTTACCTTCGGACGGGCCATGGCTACCGGGCTACGGCGACCAGAGAAGAGGCGGCGGGAGGGGAATGAATGCATCTACTGTTTGGGTTCGCCGTCCAGCTTAAATAAATGCGCACCATCACGTGTACCCACGGGTGCACAAACTGTAACATACGTGTCTGCTTAAGTGGGTGTCACGTAACTGGTGTGTGTGAGAGATTCTGAGAGACAGAGTGCATGTGTGCGACTCTGCTCTTCAGACATGTACTCAACCTTTTGCATCGGGATATAAGTATAATGGTATTACACTTTAGCTAGTGATTTACGTGGCCATGTTAACGTGGTTGTGTAAAAAAATGTAACTTCCTGCTCGTGATTTGCGTTATGTAATTACTAGCAAGATGCTCGTGCATTGCACGGAACATCAATATGTATTTTTTTAACAAAACACCTGTTGTGATTGACCCATGCATGAGTAATCCCATGTGTAAAAACTAATGATATGTTGAGAATTTTATCGGAAAACTGGTATCTCGACAATTTCATAAAAAAATGAAAGATGAGAGATAAGGTGAGGAGGAATGGAGCGTGGTGGTGACTGGTGGTCGGACTGGGCGGAGGCATGGGGATGGACGGCGCCGGCAGGCGGCAGCGGCCACCATGCTAGATTGTTCCAGAGACTTCCTTTTTTAATTGCTCAGCAATGAGGTTGTGGGAGATAAGGACGATGAATGAGGCAAGGCCTTGTCTGCAAATGTGGAGAGAGGTGCGGGTATCTTTTGTAAAATTGTCATAGTTTGCTTTCTATCTGTCAGATATAGATCGGACGCTCTATATTACAAGATGGCAGGCACACCATCATTACCAAATCGTTTTTCTATAAGAGTAGAGATGATAAGTTTGCTAACTACTAAAGTAAAGTGTAATTTGTCCATGTTATACAAGTAAATTAAGGTGATTTCTTATCATACGGGTAAGGTTGGACGAAGGGTGGTAGGAACAAATGCTCCGCCTAGAGCATGTGTGTGTGAGATGGAGTCTTAGTGTGTGTGGGAGGGGTGCGTGTGTGTGTGTGTGATGCGGGTTCCTCGGTGGCGGATGTAATTTAA
The DNA here is from genome assembly GCF_003073215.2 of Triticum urartu. NCBI lineage: Eukaryota > Viridiplantae > Streptophyta > Magnoliopsida > Poales > Poaceae > Triticum > Triticum urartu. The sequence continues at coordinate 181,071,641 of NC_053028.1, read as the reverse complement.
GTGTGCATGGCTTCATCATAGTGTATGACAGGGGCCACCAACGAGGGGGTGCGAGAGAGAAAAGGCCCGTAGAGAGGGAAGAGAAGGCGTGTGCGCGTGAGAGGAGTTGACATCGAGAGAACGTGTTTGTTCGAGAGACACCGAGGAAGACTACTATATATCGATGGTGCATGTAGGTGGGAATTAAATGAAGGGATGGTCTTATTGGTTTCGGGGATATAGGGGAAGAGTGAGAGAGGGGGTAGCTAGAAGGATATTGTTAAGTGTGATTGTGTGTTTTACCCATCCAGGCGAAAGTTATGTGCACACAAGAAGAGAACGATTCGATGTGGCGTTAGGGTTGAGGGTAATTAACTATGTATGGAGACATAGGAGACCTTGAATGTGCATGTGCGAGAGGTATACATGTATACGTGGGATCTGTGTGTGCGCACGCGAGCATGATCGAGATAAAAGAAAGAAGACATAAGTCATAAGATCAACGATATGGGAGAGATCGGTATGACAATATGCATGCATGTGAGAGTGCAGGGAAGAAGGCTTGATAATTGAGCATGTGTTTTTTTCTTTAAGAGATAGTGGCGTGGGCTGGAGCATGCATCTATGGCGAGCAGAGGGAGCGAGACACAACGATTGTGCAAAAAAGATCAACCTATAAGTGCATGTATGGAGAGACATATATAGTGTGGGTGATAGGAAGCAAGAGTGCGTGCGAGAAAGAAATGTTGACGGAGAAACTACAAATAGATACAGAGATAGAGATGCTAGATAGAGGGACATCGGCTAGTTTGAGTGTTGGAGATGACCGTCGGGTGGTTCAGAGGGTGAAGTTATGTGTGTGTGAGAGAAAGATAAAAAGAGGGCACTTGACTGCATGTAGAGAGAAACATATATAGTGTGCGTGATAGGAAGAAAGAGTGAGGTCGAGAAAGAAGGTTGATGGAGAAACAGATAAATAGAAAGATAAAGATGCTAGCTAGCTAGTGTGTGTTAGAGATAGGAGTCGAGTGGATCATAAGGCTGAGTTATGTGTGTGTGGGTGTGAGAGAGATAGAGAGAGTGTGCATGTGAGTCACAGACAAACAAATATCAGAGAGAAATGAGATCCCGAGAGACAGAGTTTTGTGTCTGGGAGAGAGAAAGATATTTCACAACGAGAGTGATAGCTAGACAGACATATGAGGGAACGCAAGATATCTCTAGGGAGAGAGAGTGTGTGTGTGAGCGACATACAAGAGAATGGTGGAGAGATATGAGACCCTGGGAGAAAGAGTTTGTGTTTGTGTGTGAGAAAGAGATATTTAAGAGGAAGAGTCGTAGCTTCTCATATCTAAGGAGCGAAAGACATCTCTGTGTGAGAGGGTGTGTGCGAGTGGCACACAGGGGAATAGTAGAGAGAAATGAGACCCCGGGAGACGAAGTTTGTGTTTGTGTGAGAGAAAGAGATTTCACATGGAGAATCATAGTTAGAGACACATAGCAGGGAGCGAGATATACTTAGAGAGAGATAGAGTGATGAAGGTCGAGGGAGAGAGTACCGTCAGTGTGTTGCGAAGATAAAAGATCATTGTCGACATACAGGTAGCACGAAAGATACCCGAGAGACGATGAACATGTATAGGTCTAGAGAGATACTCCTATATAAGCATGAGTGATAGCTATATGAGACGAATATCTGGATTAAAGGGGATTCAAATATTTAAACTGGAGTTCACGACATCGATAATATCATAACGCAAATTGGTGTATGAAACATGCATATTCATTTGAATTTAGGGACACGTGTAATGTTCTATAGTTTATCAATATTAGTGATCCATAGATTCTCTAATTAGAGACAATGCATGATTTATATGCAATTAATGTCTAAACGGTATTACACTATATGTCGCGTGTGTGAAACACATTATACATGTTTGAGAAGTAAAAAAATGCATGAAACACACATTAATTGGAGACAGTTAGCGAGGAATGCATACATTGGATTTCAACATAAAGTGGTTTCAAATATTTGGAAATCCAAATTAAGATGGATACAGCCTTATGAATCTGAGATCATGCCATTTGTAAACCATATTTATGTATAAAGGGTGTTGTTCTTTTGAAAGTATATATAAAAAAATGATGTATATAGAATTTTATTCCAATCAAAAATGGATCCTGCCCGAACAAAAATAGAATACAAACTGGATTCGAATTGAGTTGGCACGGTAAACGTGCACTCTTGCTCTGCAAAAATTTGAACGAAGCGGGGAAAGTCGCAATAACCGGCTGAAATCAAAATCTGCGAGATGGAAATTATTGCCTATCCCTGACACGCAAAGCCTATCGGCTCGATTTCTATAGGCTTCAATAGGGGTAGGTTTGTAATTTCACTCAAACGTGACATAACCGCCTCTCACCAGGATTCATACACGGTGGGTGCCAAAACACAGTGTCTCCTCGGTCGAAATCGACTCCCTCCCCGATTCATACACGGTGGGCGCCAAAAACAAACTCTCGTCGGCAAATATTCGGTGTATGCGAGATTACCGTCCTATCCCCAACCGACTAATATTGTTGTGATGTAGGAAATTTTAAACGGGGGCTAAGTTTGTAAATTTCCTCACATTTGAGACAAGTGCGCCCTGAAGACATGGTTCCCCCTTCCTCTCTCCCTCCATTTCCCCATTCATACTCCGTGGGCACCAAAACACCCTCTCCACCCCAGCCTCCTCCATCCGCCACCCCATCCACCGCCGTCCTCCTCCACCATGTCAGAGCTAATACCCCTACGCCATCTGCCATTATAAGAGATCAACCTCTCTCATCCACTCCTTCGGACCAGGATCTTTGCATCCCGTCCTCTCGCTTCATCCCCGCCATCGTCCACCTTGCCGGCGCCGCTCCTACGATCGTCTCGTCCACCGCACCCCGCCACCACTGTCTACCCTCCTAGATCTGCTTCCACGCCGCCGACAGCCATCGCTACCGCAGCACCGTCAAATTCTCAGCAGATGCATACATGGCGCCGCACTAGAGGCAGTACTCTTTCGTATCTGCTCAACTCATTTATCGCAGCAAGAAAATAGATCGCCACTGCTTTACTATGATTTCTTGTCCATTGATAACCCACAAGTATAGGGGATCGCAACAGTTTTCGATAAGTAAGAGCGTCGAACCCAACGAGGAGCTAAAGGCAGAACAAATATTCCCTCAAGTTCTATCGACCACCGATACAACTCTACGCACGCTTGACGTTCGCTTTACCTAGAACAAGTATGAAACTAGAAGTACTTTGTAGGTGTTGTTGGATAGGTTTGCAAGATAACAAAGAGCACGTATATAAAAAGTAGGGGTTGTTTAGATAAAGACACAACTAAATTAGTTTTAGTAAAGAGCTTTTTGTTACGAGAAAGTTATTTGTCCCTAGGTAATCGATAACTAGACCGGTAATCATTATTGCAATTTTATATGAGGGAGAGGCATAAGCTAACATACTTTCTCTACTTGGATCATATGCACTTATGATTGGAACTCTAGCAAGCATCCGCAACTACTAAAGATCATTAAGGTAAAACCCAACCATAGCATTAAAGCATCAAGTCCTCTTTATCCCATAGGCAACAACCCCCTTACTCGGGTTTGTGTTTTAGTCACTCACGCAATCCACTATAAGCGAATCATGAACGTATTGCAACACCCTACAGCGGGGATCCCTCACGCTTGCGCGACACGGAGAGCACCATAGGACAGCACCAATAATAAAATATGCAACTCAAACCAATCTTGATCATCAAATAGCCCATAGGACAAAACGGATCTACTCAAACATCATAGGATAGGCATACATCATTGGGAAATAATATATAGCGTTGAGCACCATGTTTAAGTAGAGATTACAACGGGTAAGAGAGAGGTTACACCGCTGCATAGAGGGGGGAAGAGTTGGTGATGATGGCGGTGAAGTTGTTGGTGAATATTGCGGTGATGATGACGGCCACGGCAGCGTTCTGGCGCCACCGGAAGAGAAGGGGAGAGGGGTCCCCTTCGTCTTCTTCTTCCTTGACCTCCTCCCTAGATGGGAGAAGGGTATCCCCTCTCGTCCTTGGCCTCCATGGCGTGGGAGGGGTGAGAGCCCCTCCGAGATTGGATCTGTCTCTCTGCCTCTCTTTGTTTCTACGTTCTCAGATTCTACCCTTTCTTCACCGTTTCTTATATTCCCGAAGATCCGTAACTCTGATTGGGCTGAAATTTTAACATGATCTCTGTAAGGACCCCGATTCCAAGTCACATCGATCTAGCCGGTAACACCTCATATCACATTATGGCCTCACGCACGGTATCCCCACGGGTGTCGCCTTACCATGGCCCGGGACCGTTTGTGCCTTTTGGCTCACGTATATGATAGTGGCGCTAGCATCCATATGATAGAGAACCCGGGCTGACATGGCTAGTCGAGAACCCAAAGCGGCACAGACCTATGGGGACAGGCATGCATGAATCACATCGAGCATGTCAGTCATCAACGTGTGAATCCGGGCTGTAGCACTGGGCTAATAGGACTCTGGTAACCCGGGCTATAGCAGGCTAGGCAGGACTCCGAATGTCACCGCGTGACATTTCCCCGAAGGGACAGACACAGGAACGAAGTGAAACACATGCCGGCCAGTCAAGTATCCAGAGCAGTAGTGCTGGGCTAGCAGGACTCCGGTGAACCGGGCTGTAGCAGACTACTATCGCTCAGGAAGCACTAGACTACATTTCCCCATATGAGAGGCTGCCAAGGATAAACAACTAGATTGTCGGATCCCACTCATACCAAGCATTTCAATCATACACACAATATGCCTGATATGAGTACATACAACATGGCATCACAACAAAACTCTACAACTCAAGTACTTTATTTAAAAAGGCTCCGAGGAGCCATACATAACATATTCATACAGGTAGGGGTCACACGACCCGACACTCAAGTCATACAATCATACAAGCACATGCGGAAGCAACTTAGTCTGAGTACAGACACTAGAAAGGAAAAAGGCTTGAAGAAGCCTATTTATCTATAGAGGGCCCTTCCAAGGCTTGGACCACCACCTGGGTGGCTAGTCACTCGTCGACATCAAGGTCTACGAAGAACCCATCGGAGGGGGCGGTGTTGTCGTCTGAAAACAGCAATTAAGCAAACATGAATACAAAGGTACTCAGCAAGTCTTACATCAGAACCTACTATACATGCTCATTCTCAAGAAGGTGGTGGAGTTATTGCAGCAAGCCAGCTTTGACTCTTGGCTAAGCTATCCTACGAGACTCCATTAGTAAAATAGTTTTCGCACACGAGTCCATTAATCACCAACACAATACTCCATCGGGGATCCTCCCTCGTCATCCTACGAGAGGGCCATCCTCGGTACTCACACTTATCTTGAGTCTTTTAGTAGTATCCATTAACTTGTCTATGAACTGTATAGGCAACCAAGTAGTCCTTTACCGCTGACGCGGCTATTCGAATAGTTTTATACCCTGCAGGGGTGTACTTCATCACACATGTTTCCACCACTTAGCGTCTGCACACGACATGTGCTCGGCAGACTTCAAGAAAAAACCGACGTGGGTGTAGACCATGACTTGACTAACCGCACAAGTCTCTAGTCCAGATTTATCACCTATTCAGGTTCCATCCGCAAGGAAATCCGGCCGGGGTGTCCTCAACGGCCCCAAATGATGTGTGCAAGGTTCCCGAGACACCAAACGGGCGACTTGGTACACCGTGCCACGGTGTATCTACCGCATCATAGCCCACCCCTAGGGTTAGCGCTACGCACGGCCGCCAACACATAACCTACAAACACCAGAAACTAGTTGCAACTCCTGGACAGAGGACGAGAGGGGTCAGTAAGTCGAGCGGGGTCATATTTCAGGGCCCAATGTGTGGTAGTAGCTGAATCTTAAATCACGCATACAGATCTCAGTTCTTATGGACGGCCTCAATGAAACAACCCACCATGTACTCCTACATGGCCTCTCATCGATACCTTTACCAAAACATGTTCAACACATCCCTCACATTACCGACATAATCATTTCACTCTAGCCCATCACCCAGATGAACCAGACCTGACACAACTCTATGCATAGCAGGCATAGCATGGTAGGAACACAAATATGGCTCAATCAACTCCTACACATGCTAGTGGGTTTCATCTAGTTACTGTGGCAATGACAGGTCATGCAAAGGAAGTGGGTTCAACTACCGCAACACACAGCAGTTTGAATCGCGTTGTCTTAATGCAGTAAACAAGAGCAGAAGCGAGAACATGGGTTTGTATCGGAATGATCAATGGGTTGCTTGCTTGATGTAGTGGTAGTAGGGTACTGCCCTTCAGACGGATATTCGAGGTTATCCTCGGAGACAGAACCTACCACGAAAAACACACCGAACATCATCAACACATGATGATATGAAACAATATGATGCATGCTATGACATGGCAATATGAATGTGTCTTGGCCTAATGCAAGCTAAAATAGAAAGGAATGAACTCATTTGAATCAAAGATTCAAATGTTAGTTCATTTAACATAGCCATTTTAGTGCATTATCTTATTTTGCTTAAACAGCAAGGTTAACTTGTTCTGTCATGCATGAAACCATTACCAATGGATAGATTGAATTTTTCTGATCAAAATTCATATATAAATCTTTGCATTTGGAGTTACAGAATAGTTTCTATGAATTTTTGAAGTTTGTAACAATTTCTGGAATTTTCTGTATAAAAATAAATCCAGAAATTAGTTATTGCGTCAGCAGTGCGTCAGGGTGACGCCAGTGGTCAACGGGATGGTCCAGGTCAAACCTGACAGTGGGTCCCGCGTGTCAGTGTGATTAGTTTAACTAGATATTAGTTAATACTAATCCTAATTAGTCAGCAGGGCTGGGCCCTACCTGTCATTGACCCAGGGGGGTCAAACAGGGCCCACCCATGGTCAAACAGGGTCAGCGGGGTCAACTCGCCGGCTTTTAGCCGCCGGCGAGGCCAAACGCGGCGGTGCAGGTGCGGGTTTCACTTACAGGGCACCGTTTGGGGCGCTGTTGGGCTCTATGGATAGATGGGAGCGAGCCGCGGCGGTTGGTGCGGGTGGTTGGGCTCGGGGTCGCCGGAAACGACGCCGACGACGAGTTTGGCGGCGGCCGGAGCTCGGGTGAGCTCGGACCCGTCGCTAGGAGGCAAGGCGAGGCACGGGCGTGGTGCGTGGTGCGTTGTGCTCCTGGGGATGTGGTGAAATTAGTGGACTAAGTGGCGTGGTCGTGGCATGGTCGGAGCCTCGTCGACGACGAGCTCCGCGGCGGCGCGTGTGGGCGAACTCCGTGTGCTCGCTGTGGTGCACGAGAAGGAGAGCGGAGAGGATAGGGAGGTGGCTAAGCTCACGGCGGTTGCGACGGAGTTGACGGCGAGGTCGGAGACGAGCCGGAGCAAGCGGGGCGGCGGAGGCGATCTGGCCGGCAGGAGGTTGAAGACGAGCTCGGTGAAGACGCTCGGGGGCCTCCGGCGGGGCGTGGCTCGGTGGGACGGTCGAGGAGGGAGTGGCGGAGCTTCAGGACACGGTGGAGCGGCGCGTTGACGACGGTGGGCACGGTTACGGCGGCGGAACGGCGACGGCTGCGTCGGCCATGGCGGAGGGGAGCGAGGGAGAGAGGCAGGGGGAATGGACGTGTCCAGGGGGTTCGGTGCGCGACGTGGAGGTCGTCCAGGCCAACAGAGCGGCGAGGGGAGGAAGCAGGGCGGCGGGCAGTTGCGTGGCACGCGCTGGTGCCGGTGTCGAGCAGCTGCCTGCCTGCCTGGCCGAGCCAAGCAGCTCGCTGGAGCGTTGGCTGGGCTAGGCCGGCAGGTGGGCCTGCTGGGTGGCGCCAGGTAAGCTTTCTCTTCGTCTCTTTCCTGTTTGTTTTCTTTTCTATTTTTCTGTAACTTTAGGGCTTTATTAAAAATACTTAGGCACTTGTTAAAATCCTGAAAATAATTGTGGGCTCTGTTGGGATTATTCCTAACAGCCCTCACTTAAATCCAGAATTATTTGGGCATTTAAAATATTTTATACATTTGAATGCCCAAATTCAAATACTTATGATTTAATTCAAAGAATCCAGAATGTCCTAGGAAAGAGTGCACCATTTTTGCCAGGGGTTTTAACCCAATCCAGAAATGATGAACATTTTGTGAAGGGCATTTTGGGTTCATTGAAAATAATTTTAGTAGACCCTAGTTGTTTCCAGGGGGTGCTGGGGGTTCTGTCATCCCCATTTCAAGTTTCTGTAAAAGTAGACATGATGCAACACTCTAATGCATGAACCAGCTAGGGTGTGACAACTCAACCCCACTCAAAAGAATCTCATCTCGAGATTTAGGATCCTCCGGGAAGAAGGTGGGGTACTAGAGTCGAAGACGATCCTCCCTTTCCCAAGTGGCTTCTTTCTCGGAATGGTGTGACCATTGAACCTTGAGAAACTTGATATTATGGCGTCGAGTGGTACGCTCGGCTTGATCAAGGATACGAACGGGATATTCCCGATATGAGAGGTTATCTTGTAGATCAAGCGTTTCGTGGTCCACTCCACGGATAGGATCCGCGAAGCAACACCTGAGTTGAGAAACGTGGAAGACATCATGAACTCTGGAAAGATGCGAAGGTAGTTCCAATTGGTAGGCAACTTCTCCTCGTTTGGCAAGAATGCGAAAAGGTCCAATGTAACGAGGAGCCAATTTGCCTTTGATACCGAAACGATGGGTTCCCTTTAACGGAGTAACCCGAAGGTAAGCCTTCTCACCGACTTCATAAGTCATGAGCTTATGTTTATGATCATATTGGCTCTTTTGACGAGATTGGGCTGTTTTCAATTTCTCACGAATAACGCGAACCTACTCTTCTGCTTCCTGAATCATATCCGGGCTAAAGAGTTGTCTTTCCTCGGTTTCTGACCAGTTAAGAGGCGTTCGACATTTTCGTCCATAGAGAACTTCGAAAGGAGCTTTGCCCAAGCTGGCTTGATAACTATTGTTATAAGCAAACTCCGCGAATGGAAGGCATTTCTCCCAACCCATTCCGAATGAGATGACAAAAGCTCGGAGCATATCTTCCAAAATTTGATTGACTCGCTCTACTTGACCACTTGATTGAGGATGGAAGGCGGTGCTAAAAGAGAGACGAGTTCCCATATCATTTTGGAAACTTTCCCAAAATCGAGAGGTCAAGAGACTCCCACGGTCTGAGTTAATTTCCAATGGGACACCATGAAGAGACACTATTCGGGAGATGTATAAATCAGCTAGCTGGCTAGCAGTGATACTCTCACGAACAGGTAGGAAATGGGCTACTTTGGAAAGACGGTCGATCACGACGAAGATGGCATTATTCCCTCTCTTGGTCCTAGGAAACCCAGTAATGATATCCATACTGATTTTATCCCATTTCCACTCAGGAATACCGAAAGGTTGAAGAGTGCCAGCAGGCCGCTTGTAACACCCCGGATGTAACTTTCCCTATTTGTACTCCAACTCTTGCCGTTTCTGGCGTTAAGTTATTTTATTTTCTCGGGTTCAGGTCTTTGTCTCCGTGTGTTGTTGTCGTTGTCATGCATCTCATATCATGTTATCATGTGCATTGCATTTGCATACGTGTTCGTCTCATGCATTCGAGCATTTTCCCCGTTGTCCGTTTTGCATTCCGGTGCTTCATTCTCCTCCGGCGGTCATTTCTAGCTTTCTTTCATGTGTGGGGATTAAACATTTCCGGATTGGACCGAGACTTGCCAAGCGGCCTTGGATTACTACCGGTAGACCTCCTGTCAAGTTTCGTATCATTTGGACTTCGTTTGATACTCCAACAGTTAACCGAGGGACCGAAAAGGCCTCGTGTGTGTTGCATCCCAACATCCCTTCAATTTGGCCCAAAACCCACCAAACTCTGCTCCATGTCCTAGAGCGTTCGATCACGATCGCGTGGCCGAAAACCGCACCTCTTTTGGACTCTCCTAGCTCCCTCTATGCCTATTTATACACCCCCCATTCCAAATTCCGGATCCCCCTCCCCGAAACCCTAGATCCGCTCCTCCTCGCGCTGCCGGACAACGTCCGCGCCGGGTCGGACGTGTCTGACCTGCGCGCCGCCGCCAGCCACTAGCACGCTGCCACGTGGCCTGCGCCACTCCCTCCGCCGCCGGCCCGAAGCGGCCCGCATCCGGCCCCCCCGGCCCACGCTCGCCCACCGCCGCCTTCCCTCGTTGCGGATCCCGCGCCGCCTCCGCCCCGTCGCCGGAATCCCACCGCCACTGTGCTCCGCCGCCGCACCATCGCCCGCCGCCCGGAGCCGCCTCCCGCCGCCTCCGCCCGGAGCTCGCCGCTCCGCCGCGGGACTCCGCCGACCGGAGCCGGGCCCGGCGCCGCCAGCCGCCGCCTCCTCCGACCTCCCCGGCGCCGCCCCGCGCCCTCCTCCGGCGAGGAGCTCCGGCGAGAGCCCGGCCACCTCGGTTCGCGCGCCGCCCCGATCTAGATCTGAAAATTATCAGGGTTGATTTTTTTCCCTAAGTCTCAGAAACCCTAGCCCAAGTGCACATGTTCGCGGCCCCATAACTTTGCATCCGTAGCTCTGATTTGGGCATATAGCATATTAAAATGTTCATCTTAGAGAGTACATCATTTAATTCCATTGCATCATTTTCATTTGAGCTTATCTTGATGCCCGAAATGCTGTTAGAAGAGGGCTACTTGAGTTATTTGTCAGATCTGCTACTCCGTTTAGCACTTTTGTCATTTTTGCCATGATTAATGTGTGCATGATATGCCCGTGAGTTCTTCATGTGTTTTGACAAGGGTTTTGTCATCTTTCCAGAGGTGCAACCCTTTGTATTTTTAGGATGTGTGTGGTGACTTGTGCAAGCTTGCAAAGTGGTGCACTTGCTAATTCTGTTTTCAGGCACTTAGTAATTTCACTAAGTCCTGGGATTGTTTATCTCATGATGCCATATGTTCTTGTTGTTTCCTAGTGATCCGTACCTCTTTTGAGGATGATCAGTAAGGGAGTTTTGTTAATATTGTAGTTCTCTATCCATCCATGTCTTTGTTTGCAATTATGGAGCACCCTAGCTTGAGTCAATCGAGCTCTACTTTTGCTTCGTTGCGAATCTGGGCAGATCGTCAACTTGTTTGCGATTTTGCCGATGTTATTGTAGTTGATCCGTGCATGCTATGCCATTGTTCTTGCCATGTCTAGCTTAAATTTTGTGCCTTATTAAGGGATGTATGCTTGTCTTGCCATGACTTGCACCGTGGTGAGTGCATCGAGCTCGTAAACATGCCTTCATGAGTTATGTTTCAGCATGTCCCAGTTTTCACTAAGTCTGAAAACTGATTATGTTTTTGCTATGTTCGTGTGCTTGTTGGTATATTTTGTGATCCCTTTTGGCTCAAGGTCACTAAGGGACTTTTGTTAAGCTTGTTGAGTAGCTCCATGCCATGTCTTTCTTTGTCATGTTCAGGTCCTGTAGCATGTTGTTTTGTTGCTCCGAAGAGGGCTATATGATCTGAAATTCCAGACAAGTGTTAATTTCACTAAGTCTGAGATCTGTTTTACCATTTGCGTTTTTGCCATGCTTGTTTGAACCTGTTAATGGATGATTTGGCCGTAGCTCAGTGCTAGACTTTTGTTAAGCATCTTGAATGCTTCCCTGCCATGTATTTTGTTGCCATGTTTGGGTGCTGTAGCATGTTCTTTTCGTTGCATTTAGATGCCTACTTGCTGTAAATCGCAGACCGGTGTCATATTTGAATCGCTTGCCATTTCCAAACCGTAACTCCGATTCCGGCGTTCTTTATATCGTTTTCAAGCGATTTCATCTCATCTTTCCAGTGGCACACTTGGATTTCCAATTTGAGGCCAGGTTCATACATTTCCTGTCATATCTTGCTTTTGGCATCCCGCATCGCATCCCGCATAGCATATCATCCTTGCATCGTTGTTGATTGAGTTTGCACGTGGTTGATTGTATCCTTGTTGCTTGTTTGTCTTGTTTGGGTAGAGCCGGGAGACGAGTTCGCTAACGAGGAGCCCGTTGAGTTTGCTTTTGAGGATCCAGTCAACTCTGACAACTGTGCAGGCAAGATGATCATACCCTCAAAATCACTACTATCTTTGCTATGCTAGTTTGCTCACTCTTTTGCTATGCCATTGCTACGATGCCTACCACTTGCTTGAAAGCCTCCTAAATTTCCATGTCAAACCTCTAACCCACCATTGTCCTAGCAAACCGTTGATTGGCTATGTTACCGCTTTGCTCAGCCCCTCTTATAGCGTTGCTAGTTGCAGGTGAAGATTGGAGGCCGTTCCTTGTTGGAACATCTTTTAATTACTTGTTGGGATATCATTATATTGCCAAGTTATCTTAATGCATCTATATACTTGGTAAAGGGTGGAAGGCTCGGCCTCTCGCCTAGTGTTTTGTTCCACTCTTGCCGCCCTAGTTTCCGTCATATCAGTGTTGTGTTCCCGGATTTTGCGTTCCTTACGCGGTTGAGTTATAATGGGAACCCCTTGATATTTCGCCTTGATTAAAGCTTTTCCAGCAATGCCCAACCTTGGTTTTACCATTTGCCACCTAGCCCTTTTCTTTCCCTTGGGTTCTGCAGACTCAAGGGTCATCTTATTTTAACCCCCCGGGCCAGTGCTCCTCTGAGTGTTGGTCCACCTGTCAGCTACCGGTGGCCACCAGGGGCAACTCTGGGCTGGCCTACCCGTACCTAGGACAATCTGAGTGTGCCCTGAGAAAGAGATATGTGCAGCTCCTATCGGGATTTGTCGGCACATTCGAGCGGTGTTGCTGGTCTTGTTTTAACCTGTCGAAGTGTCTTGAGTTATCGAGATACCGAGTCTGATCGGAACGTCTTGGGAGGAGGTCTATTCCTTCGTTGACCGTGAGAGCTTGTCATGGGCTAAGTTGGGACTCCCCTGCAGGGATTGAACTTTAGCTGGATTCTTTGTTTCCAGGCCTGTAGCAAATTGGCTACAAAAGGTCAAAACAAGCAGCCTCTGTTGCGTGGAAAAATTGGACCGTGTACTTTCATTGAGGTTTAGTAGACACAGGCCAAGCAAGGCAGAGCAGGAGAATTCTTATGCAAGCAATCATCATACTTCAGTCCGTTCAACTGATGCACCTGCAGAAGATAATACCCCTGAACCACAAGACCAGCCTGCAGACAGTCACCAACTTCCAAATATCAGAGAGGATGAGCATCTGAAGAAGATCCGCACATGTATGTTGCTTCTTGCCATTCTTGCAGCATCTCTGGCATACCAATCAGGTTTGAATCCACCAGGTTTCTTTTGGTCAAGAAGTAAAGATCATCATTCAGCAGCTGATCGCATCCTTGAGGACACCCACCATCGCCGGTTCATTGCATTCTTCTATCTCAATGCAATCGCCTTTGTGGCATCCATTGTCATGATCACTTTGCTCTTGAACAAGATGGCAAGCGACAAGGTTACCAAACGGCGTGCATTGCCAATAACGATGATAGTGGTCCTACTTTCCCTGACCGGAGCTTTTGCTCTGGGGAACTGCAGGGAGGCAAAGAAGACTATTTTCATATCAGTGCTCGTATGCAGTGTACTTGCTTATGTTCTCATTCATGTCTTGATAGCAGTACATATAATTCCTCCAGGATGGAGAAGGCAGGTGGCAGAGATGCTAGAGCAGTCAGTTAGTCTTTTTTGCTCAGTGCCACATCAATCAGGTGACAACCAGACTGGGAGCGGTACTAGTGACAAGGAGTTGGGAAGGCGGCGTAATCTGCTATTGACCATTGCTATTTTAGCTGTGACTGTCACATACCAAGCTGGCATGAATCCTCCAGGAGGTGTCTGGTCTGATGACAAGGATGCCACGGGAACTCCGGGCAATCCAATCCTTCAGGACACCCATCCAAAACGCTATGATGTGTTCTACTACTCAAATTCAGTTTCATTTGTGTCGTCTGTGGTCGTCACAATATTACTTGTGAATAAGGAATCATGTGAGTATGGAATCAAGTCCTATGCACTGCGAGTGTGTTTGGTGGCGGGCTTGCTTGGCCTCCTCATTGCGTATGTTGCAGGAAGTTGCAGAAATATTAAACAGTCCATATATCTGAGCACCATTGCTATGGGAGTTCTAGTCTCCCTTCTGATTCAAGTTCTGCTCTCTTCGATGCATGATACACTAGGAAAACCATTGGCTAAGTGTCTAGGATTTCTACACGATCTTCTCTTCCATGCAGAGGGTGAACAAGTAAACACTCCTGTGAGTCCAGAAGCTTCAGTCGAAGTGAGGCCAGAAGCTTCAGTCGATGTGAGTCCAGAAGCTTCAGTTGACGTGAGGCCAGAAGCTTCAGTTGTCGAAGAAGAAAAAGTGAGAAAGAGACACAAGTATCTGATGCTTCTTGCAATTTTAGCAGCATCGATCGCATACCAAGCTGGACTGAACCCACCTGGTGGATTTTGGTCTGATGATGAGGGCCATGTACCAGGCAATCCCGTCCTTCGTGATATTAATCACCGACGGTACAAGATCTTCTTCTGGTTCAATTATTACGCATTCATGGCATCCATTGTCGTGATCATGCTGCTGCTGAAATAAATCTATCAGGAAGAAAGCTGTGCCACTTGGGGTATTGCATTTGATCATGATACTGGATATGCTGGCTCTCATGACAGCTTTTGCAGCGGGAAGCTGCCGCAAATTGAGGACTTCAGTGTATGTCTATGCACTAGTTGGCGGTGTTGTAGTAATCCTGCTGCTCCTAATTATTGTGACAAGTGCAATTGCAAAATATCAGAAGCCAAGAGAGGGAAGTGGGATTAACTCCCCGAGAAGTCCTGAACCTGTTTCAGGAGCAAGCACACCGGCATGACCTGAAGTTTGATGCTCCCTTTTTATAAGAACCCTATTCATCCAGGAATCTATATTTATGTATTATCTGCAAACAATTTTTGTTTCTCCTATCAGCATTTTTCTTCATGTTCAGATTTGACTTGAACACCGGTGCATGTTGTATGTTCTTGGAAATTATTTTAGCATGCTTGAAATTTAAACTCGAGCCGTGTAATGGAGCTACAAGCACGCAATGAGGATTATCTTCATTATCGTCATGCGATGAGCAAATCCTCGGAGCAACTTACTATTTTCATCTTTTTATACTCGCTATATGCCGAGGAAGTTGCTCTTAAAATTTGGAGCTTTATTCCGCTACTCCACCACGAAAGATGGTGGGAGTACCACATTAGCCGCAGGTGGCCTTCCATCTTTCTGGCTTGTTCAATTTTCTTGCACTTTATGTCTTCTAGCATCAGCTTGAGCTGTTATGTTCAGCCATCTGTGGGATGATCCCATATTCTCATCTAAAACAAGTTTGACTACCAGGCTTATTTTGTAGCTGTCCGACAGTGTTTTTCGCTTATCTGATATTTTTAGTGTAAAGGGAGTGGTGCATACTGGCACACCAAGGCTTTGCAATTCCTTGTAGCATTATGAAGTAACCCTTGTTTATTTAGAGTGTACTGAAGCTGTCTTATACGATGAAATGTTTCCCAAGAATCAACACTGGAAGGCGAAGTGCGGGACCTGAAATGTATACATCGGGTGCTACTGCCAATGTTGTGAAGCAGTTCTTTTGATTCAGTTACATACCTCTGCTATTATGGATGTTATTAGTTCACTTCATCCTGGGCTGATATCTACTGCCGAAAGGAACATTGTCTGGCTAAAAAAGATGCTCGAGATTAACGACCTATACACTTTTGTAAATACAAACGTGTTTCTATTCCATTTCTCTGGTGCAAAGTGTTTGATTCCCTCTATACCCCAAAAGATTTTATTGTTATTCCATGTTTGCTTGTTAGCTTAGTCCTTTTCAATGTTCGCTTGGTCTAAATACAAGGCAAAATATACTGTACATATGTTCAAATGGTGAAGTTGAATGTACTCCCCCGCTCCAAAGTATAAGGCTTACTATGTTGTTTAGAAGTCAATTGTACCTATGCTTGGCCAAGTTTATATAAATAGAAAAATCTCCGACAGTAACAGAGTACAGTCATATGGCCATGTGGACAAGAATTTAACATGATGCTGGTGCCGGTCCAGTCGGGAGTCGGTGACGTAGCTGAAGTGGATATGTTGAGCCGATGGCCATGGCTTAATACGTCCGTGGTCAAGCACGATATTTTCCTAGTCCTATTTGATTGCTCGGTTTTCTCGGTCTCTCTCTACCACCGAACCAAGAGAAAACCACCGGAAAACAAATGCCAGGAGGCGATCCACGACGACGAGGAGAACTCTGAGTCGTCGTTAACGTCGACGTCGACGGGACTCCGAGGCCGACCCCATCCAGCACAGGACCACTTCATTTGGAATACTGGGTCCAGCCTTTGTTTGTCTCTGTCCTTCACAAGTTCGCAGCTCCCACCCAACTTCTTAAAGCCACTCGAGCGTGTCAATATTTCATCAGGACATAAACGTGGCTATTGCTGTGGGGCCATCAAGCGACCCGGGCCCATGCTCTTTCTGTATTCCCCTTTTTATTCTTGATGATTTTTTCTTTCTTTCTGTGCTTCTCGTTTGGGCATTGACTGCACTGGTCTTCTCTTCTCATGTGTGCCATTCTTATATCCATTATTCTCTCCTTTCGCACTTCACACTGCACCAGCCTTGGGGTATCTTCGGCTCCTGAAAGTATGTTGGGTTGTTCAGTTGGCCGTGCTTTTGCCCATCACTCCTCATGCTATGATTGATTGGTATGAAATGGCTACAAAGTGCTTAATTTACTAAATGTATTTCATAATTCATAGGTTTTTGTAGAGTGAATTGCAGAAAACCACCACATTAAAGCGTAGGGTTGCAGAAAACACTCTTCTATAAATTTGTTGCAAAAAACATTAATTCTGGGCTTAATCATTTGCAGAAAGTACTGACACGTCTGTTTGGGCATTTTAACCCCGATTATGACAGGCGGGGACCGGTTTTGGTGACGTGGCGTAATGGGCGCGATCTGACGCCGTCTAATGGTGCTACAGTGACATTGTACGCGCCGGTTCGGCCAAAACCGGTTTGAATCGAGACTTTGTCGCCCTCTCTCCTCACTCTCGCATCTGGGTCGCCATCTCCCACTCTATGTTCTTCTCCCCCACCGTCGGCCGCTGCCCCGCCGCGCCATGGTGTCGTGGAATGACGGCAAGACCAATGAGGATTCAATCAAGAACGTCACCTCCTCCTGTGATGGCATCATCAAGGTCAGTTATGTATAGCCAGAGCTAGGGTTAGGTTTAGGGTTTGTGAATTGGGGATTTTGAGAATGAGCTCGATCTGAAGATAGGGCTTGCTTTGTTTGCTCCCGCAGCTGTCTGCTACCATGCACGACCCAAATTTCAGCGGCATTGATGCAAATGTTAGTGTGTTGTGCGAACAGGGCAAGCCGGCAGAGCGCTTTGTTGCATTTGAAGGGATGCACACTAGCGGGAGATTTCTTGAGTGTGGTGAGGAAGGTATGCGTCAGAACCTGTTTAGTGCAAGCTGCTCTTCGGCTCTGTTTACTGCTTGCTGCTCATTGTTTAATCTAATTAGTGCTTAATGCTTTGTTTAGCATGTTGTTTAGCTGTCTTAAGTGCTTGGTCTTTGTTTAGCTCTGTGTTGTCATTAGTGCATGGTACTCATTGTTTATTGTGATCAGTGCTTAATGCCTTGTTTACTGAACTTTGCTTGCTCCTACTCAATTAAAATGTTGATGCTAGTGTTCATTGTTTAGTGAACTTTGCAAGTGGTGATTGTTTATTTGTTAACAGTGGATGTGTCATGTGCTTGGTGTACAAAACCCTTCCCGAACCTCTTTAAGAGCAAGTACAATAGTGGGCTTATAGCCCGCTTACATGGCACTTTTGCCTATGTGGAGGAGAGAGGCATGAAAAAATGATGGGAGTGGGCTCTCATGCAAGAGTCTTAGCTATATGCATACTACTAGGAAATGCAATAAATACGAAGAAAGGGATAGATAGAAGGTGAAAAAAACTAGTAGTCTTATAGCTAACCTTGTTGTATGTTTGACTACAAGTGATGACTATATATGACATGGCAACACCATATAGCCAGCAAGCGGTTGGCTATACTGTTGACCATGCTCTAGTAAACATGTTGATGTCAGTGGTCATTGTTTACTATCAGTAATGAACCTCTTTATACTACTGCTTAAGGTCTACTATCAGTGGTATGTTTTTATGTTAACAGTGGGTATGTCATGTACTTGGTGTACTAAACCTCTTTTATTAGTTTGTAGATCCCACTCACTTAGCTTATTCCTCTGTTTAATGTTTGTTTTACAAGAAGGCATAAATTGTGGAGTACTCCCTTCGTCCGAGTTTATTGAGCCCCGAGACCACTTCTCTTGGGCCAAGGCACATAGTAATTTTCTCACATTAATCCTTTCATCCCACTCCCAATGCACTCTCTCACATGCCAGCTCTCATATGCAACCAATGGAAAATCATGCATGCAACATATTTATTATTCAGCCATGGGACTAGCAATAACGCCTCTCACTACAACCAATGAAATGGATGCATGCATGTAGGTTTCTAAAGCAAGACCTTATAAAAATGGACGTGCTTGTGCCGCTCTTAGGCCTAATAAACCCAGACGAAGGGAGTAGTTCAGTGGATTGATTTTGAATGAACAGACTCGGTGGAGAAGGCATTGGCCAAGTTATGGGATATGTATGAGGAGAGTAAGGTAGCTAGGACAATGACAATCTTGAGAGTTCCTTTACAATTTAAAACCTGACATAAGAGAAGAAGAAACTACATGATAATTATGAGAAGTTAGTTGCTGATGTGGATGCTCTCTTGGATGCCCAGGAGCAGAGGGTTGTGGAGTGAAGCTATCAGCAGGAGCAGAAGGACAATGTAGATGTAAAGATTGTTGAGCTAGACAATTCAATGGGTAACTTGAAGGCAGAGATGTCAAAGAAAGAGGAGAAGAATAATAAGCTATAAGAAAAGTATGACACTCTTAAGCACCTCACAGGTGCTCAAGCCAATGTGATTAAGAATATGAAGTTCAATCATTTGAAGGAGAATGAAAGGCTGGCAGAAGAGAGGCATAAATTGCGGTATCACATTTCTGAGCTTCAGAAGTCCGAGGAAAAGATAAAGCTGACGCTTCAGGGCGTGAAGGCCATCTTAGATTATTAGGGTGCTTCTAGTATGCATTGGTGAGCTATGTTGTTGGGTCCAGCAGTGTTGTAATGTACTCCCTCCGTTCTAAAATAGATGACCCAACTTTATACTAAAAGTTAGTACAAAGTTGGGTCATCTATTTTGGAACGGAGGGAGTAGATGATAATCATCTATCCAGTACTTTAGTTTTAATTTGTGAACCAAGTACTTTAAGTATGTATTTTGTGAACTAGGGTGTTGGATCCAATTCTGAACCTTGATGAATGATGAATGTGAGTCGAATTTTATGTTATGTGGTGCATGTGCTTAGTATAATTTGATTTTATGTGTTTAGGCCATTAGACCAAAGTGATGTTTATTATGTCAAAGTGTCACCTAGATTCATCGATTCATCAACAAAATGACCCTAGGGTCACCTTAACCCTTAATTCATCGACAAAATGACCCTAGGGGCACCTTGGACCCTCATTTCATCGATTCATCGACAAAATGACCCTAGGGTCACCGTAACCCTCATTTCATCGATTGTCCACAAAATGACCCTAGGGTCACCTTGGACCATCAATTCATCGATCTCATATACAGTGGTCTCTCCAACATTGCCTATAAAATCCTCATCTTCCTCCAAGTCAGAGTCATCTTTAGTTAGTAGAACATGAAGTTTTCTTTAAGTTCCTGCACCCTCTCAACACTCTTCTGATGCTTCTTAAACCTCTGAATTTTAGTCCTCCTCTTAAGCTCGATAGTTCTTTCCAACTCCTCTTGCTCCAAATAAACATCTCATGCATTTTGCCTAAACAGATGTGTGCTCAGTTGTGTGGAGAAAACCTGGATTGGCTATGGCTCATGCTCCTCAACTTGTGCAACTCTCTTTGATTTTTTGGATGGTGACCTTTACACCACACCATGATCACTGACCTCATATACAGTGGTGTTGGGGAACGCAGTAATTTCAAAAAAATCCTACGTACACGCAAGATCGATCATGGTGATGCATAGCAACAAGAAGGGTAGAGTGTTGTCCATGTACCCTTGTAGACCGTAAGCAGGAGCATTATGACAACGCGGTTGATGTAGTCGTATGTCTTCAAGATCCGACCGATCCTAGTACCGAAAGTACGGCACCTCCGCGATCTGCACACGTTCGGCTCGGTGACGTCCCACGAACTCTTGATCCAGCTGAGTGTCAAGGGAGAGCTTCGTCAGCACGACGACGTGATGACGGTGATGATGAAGCTACCGACGCAGGGCTTCACCTAAGCACTACGACGATATGACCGAGGTGGATTATGGTGGAGGGGGGCACCGCACACGGCTAAGGGATCAATGATCAACTTGTGTGTCTATGGGGTGCCCCCTGGCCACGTATATAAAGGATGGAGGGAGGAGGAGGCCGTCCCTCATAGGGCACGCCCAAAGTGTGGAGTCCTACTAGGACTCCCTAGTCCTAGTAGGATTCCACCTCCCACATGGAATAGGAAAAAGGGAAGGGAGAAGAAGGAAGGAAGGGGGCACCCCCTTTCCCTAGTCCAATTCGGACCAGTCCATGGGGAAGGGGCGTGGCCACCCTTGAGGCCTTTATCTCCTTTCCCGTATGGCCCATTAAGGCCCAATACGAATTCCCGTAACTCTCCGGTACTCCGAAAAATACCCGAATCACTCGGAACCTTTCCGATGTCCAAATATAGCCTTCCAATATATCGATATTTACGTCTCGACCATTTCGAGACTCCTCATCATGTCCCCGATCTCATCCGGTACTCCGAACAAACTTCGGTCATCAAATCACATAACTCATAATACAAATCGTCACAGAACGTAAAGCGTGCGGACCCTACGGGTTCGAGAACTATGTAGACATGACCAAGACTCATCTCCGGTCAATAACCAATAGCGGAACCTGGATACTCATATTGGCTCCTACATATTCTATGAAGATCTTTATTGGTCAAACCGCATAACAACATATTTGGTTCCCTTTGTCATCGATATGTTACTTGCCCGAGATTCGATCGTCGATATCATCATACCTAGTTCAATCTCGTTACTGGCAAGTCTCTTTACTCGTTCCGTAATGCATCATCCTGCAACTAACTCATTAGTCACATTGCTTGCAAGGCTTATAGTGATGTGCATTACCGAGAGGGTCCAGAGATACCTCTCCGATACACGGAGTGACAAATCCTAATCTCGATCTATGCCAACTCAACAAACACCATCGGAGACACCTGTAGAGCATCTTTATAATCACCCAGTTACGTTGTGACATTTGATAGCACACAAGGTGTTCCTCCGGTATTCGGAAGTTGCATAATCTCATAGTCTGAGGAACATGTATAAGTCATGAAGAAAGCAGTAGCAATGAAACTGTGACGATCATAATGCTAAGCTAATGAATGGGTCTTGTCCATCACATCATTCTCCTAATGATGTGATCCCGTTCATCAAATGACAACACATGTCTATAGTTAGGAAACATAACCATCTTTGATAAACGAACTAGTCAAGTAGAGGCATACTAGGGACACTTTGTTTCGTCTATGTATTCACACGTGTACTAAGTTTCCGGTTAATACAATTCTAGCATGAATAATAAACATTTATCATGAAATAAGGAAATAAATAATAACTTTATTATTGCCTCTAGGGCATATTTCCTTCAGTCTCCCACTTGCACTAGAGTCAATAATCTAGTTCACATGGTCATGTGATTTAACACCAATAGTTCACATCACCATGTGATTAACACCCATAGTAAACATCGTCATGTGACCAACATCCAAAGGGTTTACTAGAGTCAATAATCTAGTTCACATCGCTATGTGATTAACACCCAAAGAGTACTAAGGTGTGATCATGTTTTGCTTGTGAGAGAAGTTTACTCAACGGGTCTGCCACATTCAGAGCCACATGTATTTTGCAAATATTCTACGTCTACAATACTCTGCAAGGAGCTAATCTAGCTAATTTCTCCCACTTTCAGTATGTATCCGGATTGAGACTCAGAGTCATCCAGATTGGTGTCAAAGCTTGCATCAACGTAACTCTTTACGACGAACACTTTATCACCTTCATAGCCGAGAAATATTTCCTTAGTCCTCTAAGGATAATTTTGACCGTTGTCCAGTGATCTACTCCTAGATCAAAATTGTACTCCCTTGCCAAACTCAGGGCAGGGTAAATAATAGGTCTGGTACACAGCATGGCATATTTTATAGAACCTATGGCTGAGGCATAGGGAATGACTTTCATTCTCTATATCTTCTGCCGTGGTCGGGTTTTGAGTCTTACTCAACTTCACACCTTGCAACACAGGCAAGAACTCTTTCTTTGACTGTTCCATTTTGAACTACTTCAAAAACTTGTCAAGGTATGTACTCATTGAAAAAACTTATCAAGCATCTTGATCTATCTCTATAGATCTTGATGCTCAATATGTAAGCAGCTTCACCGAGGTCTTTCTTTGAAAAAATCCTTTCAAACACACCTTTATGCTTTCCAGAAAATTCTATATTATTTCCGATCAACAATATGTTATTCACATATACTTATAAGAAATGTTGTAGTGCTCCCACTCTGTATAAAACCATATGCTTTGATCACTTTATCAAAGCATATATTCCAACTCCGAGATGCTTGCACCAGTCCATAGATGGATCGCCGGAGCTTGCTCACTTTGTTAGCACCTTTAGGATCGACAAAACCTTCTGGTTGCATCATATACAACTCTTCTTTAAGAAATCCATTAAGGAATGCAGTTTTGACATCCATTTGCAAGATTTCATAAAATGCAGCAACTGCTAACATGATCCAGACAAACTTTTAAGCACCGGTACGAGTGAGAAAATCTCATCATAGTCAACACCTTGAACTTGTCGAAAACATTTTTTGCGACAATTCGAGCTTTGTAGATAGTAACACTACTATCAACGTCCGTCTTCCTCTTGAAGATACATTTATTCTCAATGACTCATCGATCATCGGGAAAGTCAATCAAAGTCCATACTTTGTTCTCATACATGGATCCCATCTCAGATTTCATGGCCTCAAGCCATTTTGCGGAATCTGGGCTCATCATCGCTTCCTCATAGTTCGTAGGTTCGTCATGGTCTAGTAACATGACTTCCAGAACAGGATTACCATACCACTCTGGTGCGGACCGTACTCTAGTTGACCTACGAGGTTTGGTAGTAACTTGATCTCAAGTTTCATGATCATCATCATTGGCTTCCTCACTTATTCGGGAGTTGCATAATCTCATAGTCAAAGGAATATGTATAAGTCATGAAGAAAGCAATAGCAATAAAACTTAACGATCATTATGCTAAGCTAACAGATGGGTCTTGTCCATCACATCATTCTCCTAATGATGTGATCCCGTTCATCAAATGACAAGACATGTCTATGGTTAGGAAACATAACCATCTTTGATAAACGAACTAGTCAAGTAGAGGCATACTAGGGACACTTTGTTTTGTCTATGTATTCACACATGTACTAAGTTTCCGGTTAATACAATTCTAGCATGAATAATAAACATTTATCATGAAATAAGGAAATAAATAATAACTTTATTATTGCCTCTAGGGCATATTTCCTTCAAGTGGTCTCTCGAACATTTCCTATAGGAACCTGCTGCTCACAAACATAACCTATGTTTAAATCTGCAGGTCTGGGCTCACTACGCCTAACTGCAGTCAAGTATACTATGTTCTGATCTCTGTTGGCAATGTGGTCTAACATCTCATCAACCTTGTCATCATCACAAATCTCTTCCAAACCTTCTATTCCCAACCCATCAACCTTCACAAAATGCATGTAGTTCTTACATCCATATCCCGATGTCTTTATACGTGTTGAAGATTGAGAAATGTAATGTCTGAAACACACATGGTCCTTTCCAAACTATCCATGTCATGAAAGTGGAGTCTAACTTCCCAAACGTCTTCAGACAAACTACAAAACAAAGACATTATACATTAATTAAACATTCCATGGCAACTACTTAAATTTATAATAATTAATTACAGTGCATAAGTTTCTATTGATTAATTACAGTGCATAAATTTCTAATAACTACTACAAAAAAATGAACAACTTAATTATACTACCTAGTTCACAGTGTACACTTTGTAATTATACTGACTAAATTACACTATCTAATTGACAGGGTACACAGTGTATTCACATTATAACGTCCATTAAATATCTTCAGATTAACAAGAAATATGTTTGCAAACAGAAAACTAATAACCAAATAAAATCTCACATTATTGGGATGGTAGCAGAATGCCAAATTTGTATTAAAACATAACCCTAACCCTACAGTTCGTTCGAATCTAACATAGTATGTTGGTAGCAGAATCCCCAAATTGTTTTAGAACCCTAACCCTATAATCAACGGGAAAGGGGGGGTCTTACTCCACACCGCCGAATCCAGATGCCCACTGGTGGCTCCCCGTTGTAGTGGCCCGCACAACATGGGTGACAATGTAGGTGGAACGATACTCGAGCAACGGCGATGACGCTCTCATCTGCGGGGCCTGACTAGGGTTAGAGCTGCCGCACACCTCCACTTGCTTTGGATCCCTGCCGCCATGCAACCTTCCTCCGGTACCTCCTCCGGCGCCATCCACTCCGCCTCCATCGTCAGGGCTCGCCGTAGCCATGGACGACACACTGAGACAGAGGAGAGCGAGGAAAGGGGGATGAAAAGACGAGGTGGAGAAGGAAACCCGAGCAGGATATGCCCTAGCTACACCGTTAGACTGTGTCAGATCACGTTTGTTACGCCACGTCACCAAAACCAGACCCCACATGTCATAATCGGGGTTAAATGCCCAAACAGACGGGTCAGTGCTTTATGTAAATGATTAAGGCCGGAATCAGTGTTTTCCGCAACATATTTGTATGAGTGTTTTCTGCAACTCTACCCTTCAATGTGGTGGTTTCCTGCAATTCACTCTATTTTTTTAATACTGGATTTTTTTACTAGTGATTTGTGGTAATTGTATTGGCAAAAAAACTGCATTCTTCTAGACTTGTCTGTTTACGTCGACGGTATTACCTCGCCTCCCCATAAAAGCTTAGCACCATGAAATAGGGTTTCCCCCTGCTTTAGATTATAAAGCAACCACCACAACAATATCCGACAGTCGCGGCCAACAGAAGGTCCAGCCAAAGAAACCAAAATAAGTGACCACAGGGGCATAACAGAAGTACAACAACGAACGGAGCGCTGGGGGCACAGCCAAACAACCCCAAAATATGGATCATAGTCTAACTAATCCGGCTCAGGTGGTGGAGGCGGGAGCAGAGGCGCCAATGTTCCTGCGGTGGTGCGTAAGGCCGAGATGATCCTGTCAATGAAGTCCCGATCATGCCGCTTGCTGAGCAGTCTCCATAGCTGTAAGAAGCCACACAGTTTGTAAATAGAATTAGTCGCACGAGATGGAATCACATGCTCAATCATGAGTTTATTGCGAGCCGTCCACAAAGTCCATGCTATCGCCCCCACTACTACCCACAAGCTAGGGCGTGTCCTGGCGTCTCGGCTTAGGACCACCTGAAATAGATCGGGGAGGTTATCATGGTCCCAATCACCACGAATCACCTCCCTGACACAGCTCCAGAGGAGGACTGCCGTCGGGCAACAAAAGAAAATATGGTTGGAGTCTTCCGGGATGGTACATAGGGGGCATAGACCATCCCCGGGGCCATTCCATTTTCTAACTTCCATACCCAAAGGTAAATGGCCTCGCACCCATTGCCATAGAAAGATGCGAATCTTTAACGGTAGCTTAATATCCCAAAGAAGGGTCATTTCGGTCGGGCCCGGGGTAGCTAGCATGGTGTGGTATAGTGACTTGGTAGAAAACCTCCCACTTGGTTCAAGGGACCAAGATAATGAATCTTCCTTCGTGGAGGGAGGGTGAAGAGCAATGCATTGGAGCATCTCATCCCATTGGTCCCGTTCTAACGGTCCAAAAGTACGGCGGAAAGCTATAGCCCCTAGGTCAGTGAGGGCCGCATGCATGGATAGATGCGGTCGGACACAAATAGAGAAGAGCACGTTGAAACGTTGAGAAAATGGTCGGTCACCCAACCAACGGTCAAGCCAGAACAGGGTGTTGGTGCCTGTCCCCACCGAGATGGATGTTCCAATCCGCAGGACCGGCATAAGCTGGATGACTGCTTGCCAAAACTGGGAGCCACCCGTCCAGGAGGCGAAGGCCAGGGGCTGGTCATGCAGGTACTTTGCGCGGATGACCTGGAGCCATAGGCCTCCATCTCCCGTCTCAATGCGCCATATCCATTTGGAGAGTAAGGCTATGTTCATCCGTTTGGATGAGATGACCCCCAAGCCGCCTTGGTCCTTTGGCTTGCAAATCTCAGACCATTTTACCATGTGATACTTTTGTTTATTATCTGGGCCCGCCCAAAAGAACCGGGCCAAGTACTTGGTGACTTCCTGATGAAGGGATTCATGCAAACTATAGAATTCCATCAAGTACATAAGCAGGCTAACCAAGGAGGAGTTCATCAGCACGACTCGGGCTGCCTTGGATAGCCACCTCCCTTGCCATGGCTCGACCCTGTGTTGGAGTTTGGCCACCATGGGGCGAAGGTCCTTTGCCTAGAGGCGGGAATCGCTAATCGGGAGGCCAAGGTAGGTGGTCGGAAACGAGCCAAGACGGTAGTTCAACCTATTGGCTATGCGCCGGGATTCTTCCCCTGAGTAGCCTAGCACCATTACTTTGCTTTTGGCAAAGTTCATTGTCAGTCCCGACATCTCTTGGAAACACAAGAGTAGAAACTTCAGATTTTGGATGTCAGTATCCGAGCCTTCAACCATGAGGATGGTTTCATCTGCATATTGGAGATTAGTAATACCCCCGTCACCGACTAGGTGCGGGCAGACCCCCTTGATATGACCCACCCGCAGAGCTTTGTCCAAGATTGTGGCAAGAGCATCCACAATCAGGTTGAACAAGAAGGGGGACAGGGGGTCACCTTGGCGCACCCCCTGGGCAGTGCGGAAGTAGGAGCCAACCTCCCCGTTGATGTTGTCCGCAGTACGGCCGGACATAACCAGCTGCATCACCCGAGCTATCCAATATGGGTCAAACCCACGCTTCTCCATGACCTCATGGAGAAAGAACCAGTGGAGCGTATCATAGGCCTTATGGAAATCAATCTTGAAGAAAACAACATGGAGGTGTTTCCTCTTGACCTCATGGAGGATTTCATGAAGCACTAGAACCCTGTCGAGAATGAATCAGCCCTTTGTGAACGCCGATTGGTTAGGGTGATGGATCCTTGGAGCCAGCAGGGCCGCCCTAGTGGCGTACCCCTTGGCCAGGATCCTAAAGATCACGTTAATCACCATGATTGGGCAAAACTGTCGAATATCCGATGCCCACTGGGCCTTGGGAATTAGAGATATGATCCCATAGTTCAGGAGAGGAACATCAAGGGTCCCCCTCGAAAACTCCCGGAATAACTCCATAATCTCGCCCTTGATGGTGTGCCAGAAAGTTTGAAAAAACCGAATCGGGAGACCGTCTGGACCCAGGGCAGAGGCTGTTGGAAATATGCCCTAGAGGCAATAATAAAAGTATTATTATTATATTTCCTTGTTCATGATAATTGTCTTTTATTCATGCTATAATTCTGTTATCCGGAAATCGTAATACATGTGTGAATAATAGACACCAACATGTCCCTAGTAAGCCTCTAGTTGACTAGCTCGTTGATCAACAGATAGTCATGGTTTCCTGACTATTGACATTGGATGTCATTGATAACGAGATCACATCATTAGGAGAATTATGTGATGGACAAGACCCAATCCTAAACATAGCACAAGATCGTATAGTTTGTTTGCTAGAGTTTTCCAATGTCAAGTATCTTTTCCTTAGACCATGAGATCGTGTAACTCCCGAATACCGTAGGAGTGCTTTGGGTGTGCCAAACGTCACAACGTAACTGGGTGACTATAAAGGTATACTACGGGTATCTCCGAAAGTGTCTGTTGGGTTGACACGGATCAAGACTGGGATTTGTCACTCCGTATGACGGAGAGGTATCACTGGGCCCACTCGGTAATGCATCATCATTATGAGCTCAAAGTGACCAAGTGTCTGGTCACGGGATCATGCATTACGGTACGGGTAAAGTGACTTGCCGGTAACGAGATTGAACGAGGTATTGGGATACCGACGATCGAATCTCGGGCAAGTAACATACCGATTGACGAAGGGAATTGTATACGGGGTTGCTTGAATCCTCGACATCGTGGTTCATCCGATGAGATCATCAAGGAGCATGTGGGAGCCAACATGGGTATCCAGATCCCGCTGTTGGTTATTGACCGGAGAGCGATCTCGGTCATGTCTACATGTCTCCCGAACCCGTAGGGTCTACACACTTAAGGTTCGGTGACGCCAGGGTTGTAGGGATATGTATATGCAGTAACCCGAATGTTGTTCGGAGTCCTGGATGAGATCCCGGATGTCACGAGGAGTTCCGGAATGGTCCGGAGGTAAAGAATTATATATAGGAAGTGCTATTTCGGCCGTCGGGACAAGTTTCGGGGTCACCGGTATTGTACCGGGACCACCGGAAGGGTCCCGGGGTCCACCGGTTGGGGCCACCTATCCCAAAGGGCCCCATGGGCTGAAGTGGGAAGGGATCCAGCCCAAAGTGGGCTGGGGCGCCACTTCCCTTAGGGCCCATGCGCCTAGGGTGGGGGGAACCCTAAAAGGGGGGCGCCCCTTGCTTGGGGGGCAAGCCCCCCACCCCTTGGCCGCCGCCCCCTAGGAGATTGCATCTCCTAGGGACGGCCCCCCCTAGGCCCCCCTATATATAGTGGGGGGGGGGATGGAGGACCTCTTACTTTTGCCTTTGGTGCCTCCCTCTCCCTCTCCAACACATCCTCCTCCTCATAGAGCTTGGCGAAGCCCTGCCGGAGTACTGCAGCTCCATCACCACCACGCCGTCGTGCTGGTGCTGGAGCCATCTTCCTCAACCTCTCCTTCCCCCTTGCTGGATCAAGAAGAAGGAGACGTCACGCTGACCGTACGTGTGTTGAACGCGGAGGTGCCGTCCGTTCGGCGCTAGGATCTCCGGTGATTTGGATCACGTCGAGTACGGCCTCCTCATCCCCGTTCTTTGAACGCTTCCGCGCGTGATCTACAAAGGTATGTAGATGCAATCCGATCACTCGTTGCTAGATGAACTCCTAGATGGATATTGGTGAAACCGTAGGAAAATTTTTGTTTTCTGCAACGTTCCCCAACAGTGGCATCATGAGCTAGGTCTATGCGTAGTTCTCTATGCACGAGTAGAACACAATTTGTTGTGGGTGTTGATGTTGTCAACTTTCTTGCCGCTACTAGTCTTATCTTGCTTCAACGGTATTGTGGGATGAAGCGGCCCAGACCAACCTTACACGTACGCTTACGTGAGACCGGTTCCACCGACTGACATGCACTAGTTGCATAAGGTGGCTGGCGGGTGTCTGTCTCTCCCACTTTAGTTGGAGCGGATTCGATGAAAAGGGTCCTTATGAAGGGTAAATAGAAGTTGACAAATCACGTTGTGGATTTCACGTAGGTAAGAAAACGTTCTTTCTAGAACCCTATTTCAGCCACGTAAAACTTGCAACAACAATTAGAGGACGTCTAACTTGTTTTTGCAGCAAGTGCTTTGTGATATGATATGGCCAAAGTTGTGATGAATGATGAATGATATATATGTGATGTATGAGATGTTCATGCTATTGTAATAGGAATCACGACTTGCATGTCAATGAGTATGACAACCGGCAGGAGCCATAGGAGTTGTCTTTATTTTTTGTATGACCTGCGTGTCATTGAGAAACGCCATGTAAATTACTTTACTTTATTGCTAAACGTGTTAGCCATAGTAGTAGAAGTAATAGTTGGCGAGCAACTTCATGGAGACACGATGATGGAGATCATGATGATGGATATCATGGTGTCATGCTGGTGACAAGATGATCATGGAGCCCCAAGATCGAGATCAAAGGAGCTATGTGATATTGGCCATATCATGTCACTATTATTATTTGATTGCATGTGATGTTTATCATCTTTCTGCATCTTGTTTACTTAGAACGACGGTAGTAAATAAGATGATCCCTCATAATAATTTCAAGAAAGTGTTCCCCCTAACTGTGCACCGTTGCGACAGAAAGTTGTTTCGAAGCACCACGTGATGATCGGGTGTTAGATTCTAACGTTCACATACAACGGGTGTAAGACAGATTTACACATGCAAACACTTAGGTTGACTTGACGAGCCTAGCATGTACAGACATGGCCTCGGAACACAGAAGACCGAAAGGTCGAGCATGAGTCGTATAGAAGATACGATCAACATGAAGATGTTCACCGATGTTGACTAGTCCGTCTCACGTGATGATCGGACATGGCCTAGTTAACTCGGATCATGTTATACTTAGATTACTGGAGGGATGTCTATCTAAGTGGGAGTTCATTGAATAATTTGATTAGATGAACTTAATTATCATGAACTTAGTCTAAAATATTTACAATATGTCTTGTAGATCAAATGGCCAACGTAGTCCTCAACTTCAACACGTTCCTAGAGAAAACCAAGCTGAAAGACGATGGCAGCAACTACACGGACTGGGTTCGGAACCTGAGGATCATCCTCATAGCTGCCAAGAAAGATTATGTCCTACAAGCACCGCTGGGTGACGCACCTGTTCTCCCTGCAGAACAAGACGTTATGAACGCTTGGCAGGCACGTACCGATGACTACTCCCTCGTTCAGTGCGGCATGCTTTACAGCTTAGAGCCGGGACTCCAAAAACGTTTTGAGAGACACGGAGCATATGAGATGTTCGAAGAGCTGAAAATGGTTTTCCAAGCTCATGCCCGGGTCGAGAGATATCAAGTCTCCGACAAGTTCTTCAGCTGTAAGATGGAGGAAAATAGTTCTGTCAGTGAGCACATACTCACTATGTCTGGGTTGCATAACCGCTTGACCCAGCTGGGAGTTAATCTCCCGGATGACGCGGTCATTGACAGAATCCTTCAGTCGCTTCCACCGAGCTACAAGAGCTTTGTGATGAACTTGAATATGCAGGGGATGGAAAAGACCATTCCTGAAGTATTTGCAATGCTGAAATCAGCAGAGGTAGAAGTCAAAAAGGAACATCAAGTGTTGATGGTGAATAAAACCACTAAGTTCAAGAAGGGCAAGGGTAAGAAAGCCTTCAAGAAGGACAGCAAGGGAGTTGCCGCACCCGGCAAGCAAGCTGCCGGGAAGAAGCCAAAGAATGGACCCAAGCCCGAGACTGAGTGCTTTTATTGCAAGGGAAGTGGTCACTGGAAGCGGAACTGCCCCAAATACTTAGCGGACAAGAAGGCCGGCATCACGAAAGGTATATGTGATATACATGTAATTGATGTGTACCTTACCAGTACTCATAGTAGCTCCTGGGTATTTGATACCGGTGCGGTTGCTCACATTTGTAACTCAAAACAGGAGCTGTGGAATAAGCGGAGACTGGCGAAGGACGAGGTGACGATGTGCGTCGGGAATGGTTCCAAGGTCAATGTGATCGCCGTCGGGACGCTACCTCTACATTTACCTTCGAGATTAGTTTTAAACCTTAATAATTGTTATTTAGTGCCAGCTTTGAGCATGAACATTGTATCAGGATCTCGTTTAATTCGAGATGGCTACTCATTTAAATCCGAGAATAATGGTTGTTCTATTTATATGAGAGATATGTTTTATGGTCATGCTCCGATGGTGAATGGTTTATTCTTAATGAATCTCAAGCGTAATGCTACACATGTTCATAGTGTGAGTACCAAAAGATGTAAGATTGATAGTGATAGTCCCACATACTTGTGGCACTGCCTCCTTGGTCACATAGGTGTCAAACGCATGAAGAAGCTCCATGCTGATGGACTTTTAGAGTCTCTTGATTACGAATCATTTGACACGTGCGAACCATGCCTCATGGGTAAAATGACCAAGACTCCGTTCTCAGGAACAATGGAGCGAGCAACCGACTTATTGGAAATCATACATACTGATGTGTGCGGTCCAATGAGTGTTGGGGCTCGCGGTGGCTATCGTTATGTTCTCACCCTCACATATGGGTATGTCTACTTAATGAAACACAAGTCTGAGACCTTTGAAAAGTTCAAGGAATTTCAGAGTGAGGTTGAGAATCAACGTGACAGGAAAATCAAGTTCCTGTGATCAGATCGTGGAGGAGAATACTTGAGTCACGAGTTTGGCACACACTTAAGAAAATGTGGAATAGTTTCACAACTCACGCCGCCTGGAACACCTCAGCGTAATGGTGTGTCCGAACGTCGTAATCGCACTCTATTAGATATGGTGCGATCTATGATGTCTCTTACCGATTTACCGCTATATTTTTGGGGCTATGCTTTAGAGACTGCCGCATTCACTTTAAATAGGGCTCCGTCGAAATCCGTTGAGACGACACCGTATGAAATATGGTTTGGGAAGAAACCTAAGCTGTCGTTTCTAAAAGTTTGGGGATGCGATGCTTATGTCAAGATACTTCAACCTGAAAAGCTCGAACCCAAGTCGGAAAAATGCGTCTTCATAGGATACCCTAAAGAAACTATTGGGTATACCTTCTACCTCAGATCCGAAGGCAAGATCTTTGTTGCCAAGAATGGATCCTTTCTAGAGAAGGAGTTTCTCTCGAAAGAAGTAAGTGGGAGGAAAGTAGAACTTGATGAAGTATTACCTCTTGAACCGGAAAATGGCGCAACTCAAGAAAATGTTCCTGAGGTGCCTGCACCGACTAGAGAGGAAGTTAATGATGATGATCAAGATACTTCTGATCAAGCTCCTACTAAAATTCGAAGGTCCACAAGGACACGTTCCGCACCAGATTGGTACGGCAACCCTGTCTTGGAAATCATGTTGTTAGACAACGGTGAACCTTCGAACTATGAAGAAGCGATGGCGGGCCCGGATTCCGACAAATGGCTAGAAGCCATGAAATCCGAGATAGGATCCATGTATGAAAACGAAGTATGGACTTTGACTGACTTGCCCGTTGAGCGGCGAGCCATAGAAAATAAATGGATCTTTAAGAAGAAGACAGACGCGGATGGTAATGTGACCATCTATAAAGCTCGGCTTGTCGCTAAGGGTTATCGACAAGTTCAAGGGGTTGACTACGATGAGACTTTCTCACCGGTAGCGAAGCTAAAGTCCGTCCGAATCATGTTAGCAATTGCCGCATTCTACGATTATGCGATATGGCAAATGGACGTCAAAACGGCATTCCTTAATGGTTTCCTTAAGGAAGAATTGTATATGATGTAGCCGGAAGGTTTTGTCGATCCTAAGAATGCTAACAAGGTGTGCAAGCTCCAACGCTCGATTTATGGGCTGGTGCAAGCATCTCGGAGTTGGAACATTCGCTTTGATGAGATGATCAAAGCGTTTGGGTTTACGCAGACTTATGGAGAAGCCTGTGTTTACAAGAAAGTGAGTGGAAGCTCTGTAGCATTTCTCATATTATATGTAGATGACATACTTTTGATGGGAAATGATATAGAACTCTTGGACAGCATTAAGGCCTACTTGAATAAGAGTTTTTCAATGAAGGACCTTGGAGAAGCTGCATATATATTAGGCATCAAGATCTATAGAGATAGATCAAGACGCCTCATAGGTCTTTCACAAAGCACATACCTTGATAAGATATTGAAGAAATTCAATATGGATCTGTCTAAGAAGGGGTTCTTGCCTGTGTTACAAGGTGTGAAATTGAGCTCAGCTCAATGTCCGACCACGGCAGAAGATATAGAAGAGATGAGTGTCATCCCCTATGCCTCAGCCATAGGTTCTATTATGTATGCCATGCTGTGTACCAGACCTGATGTAAACCTTGCCGTAAGTTTGGTAGGAAGGTACCAAAGTAATCCTGGCAAGGAACACTGGACAGCGGTCAAGAATATCCTGAAGTACCTGAAAAGGACTAAGGAAATGTTTCTCGTTTATGGAGGTGATGAAGAGCTCGTCGTAAAGGGTTACGTCGACGCTAGCTTCGACACAGATCTGGATGACTCTAAGTCACAAACCGGATACGTGTATATTTTGAATGGTGGGGCAGTAAGCTGGTGCAGTTGCAAGCAGAGCATCATGGCGGGATCTACATGTGAAGTGGAGTACATGGCAGCCTCGGAGGCAGCGCATGAAGAAATTTGGGTGAAGGAGTTCATCACCGACCTAGGAGTCATACCCAATGCGCCGGGGCCGATCAAGCTCTTCTGTGACAACACTGGAGCTATTGCTCTTGCCAAGGAGCCCAGGTTTCACAATAAGACAAGGCACATCAAGCGTCGCTTCAACTCCATTCGTGAAAATGTTCAAGATGGAGACATAGATATTTGTAAAGTACATACGGACCTGAATGTAGCAGATCCGTTGACTAAACCTCTCCCTAGAGCAAAACATGATCGACACCAGAATTCCATGGGTGTTCGATTCATCACAATGTAACTAGATTATTGACTCTAATGCAAGTGGGAGACTGTTGGAAATATGCCCTAGAGGCAATAATAAAAGGATTATTATTATATTTCCTTGTTCATGATAATTGTCTTTTATTCATGCTATAATTGTGTTATCCGGAAATCGTAATACATGTGTGAATAATAGACACCAACATGTCCCTAGTAAGCCTCTAGTTGACTAGCTCGTTGATCAACAGATAGTCATGGTTTCCTAACTATGGACATTGGATGTCATTGATAACGAGATAACATCATTAGGAGAATGATGTGATGGACAAGACCCAATCCTAAACATAGCACAAGATCGTATAGTTCGTTTGCTAGAGTTTTCCAATGTCAAGTATCTTTTCCTTAGACCATGAGATCGTGTAACTCCCGGATACCGTATGAGTGCTTTGGGTGTGCCAAACGTCACAACGTAACTGGGTGACTATAAAGGTATACTACGGGTATCTCCGAAAGTGTCTGTTGGGTTGACACGGATCAAGAATGGGATTTGTCACTCCGTATGACGGAGAGGTATCACTGGGCCCACTCGGTAATGCATCATCATTATGAGCTCAAAGTGACCAAGTGTCTGGTCACAGGATCATGCATTACGGTACGAGTAAAGTGATTTGCCGGTAACGAGATTGAACGAGGTATTGGGATACCGACGATCGAATCTCGGGCAAGTAACATACCGATTGACGAAGGGAATTGTATACGGGGTTTCTTGAATCCTTGACATCGTGGTTCATCCGATGAGATCATCGAGGAGCATGTGGGAGCCAACATGGGTATCCAGATCCCGCTGTTGGTTATTGACCGGAGAGCGATCTCGGTCATGTCTACATGTCTCCCGAACCCGTAGGGTCTACACACTTAAGGTTCGGTGACGCCAGGGTTGTAGGGATATGTATATGCAGTAACCCGAATGTTGTTCGGAGTCCTGGATGAGATCCCGTATGTCACGAGGAGTTCCGGAATGGTCCAAAGGTAAAGAATTATATATAGGAAGTGCTATTTCGGCCGTCGGGACAAGTTTCGGGGTCACCGGTATTGTACCGGGACCACCGGAAGGGTCCCGGGGGTCCACCGGTTGGGGCCACCTATCCCAGAGGGCCCCATGGGCTGAAGTGGGAAGGGATCCAGCCCAAAGTGGGCTGGGGCGCCACTTCCCTTAGGGCCCATGCGCCTAGGGTGGGGGAAACCCTAAAAGGGGGGCGCCCCTTGCTTGGGGGGCAAGCCCCCACCTCTTGGTCGCCGCCCCCCTAGGAGATTGCATATCCTAGGGCCGGCGCGCCCCCCCTAGGCCCCCCTATATATAGTGGGGGGGGATGGAGGACCTCTTACTTTTGCCTTTGGTGCCTCCCTCTCCCTCTCCAACACATCCTCCTCCTCCATAGAGCTTGGCGAAGCCCTGCCGGAGTACTGCAGCTCCATCACCACCACGCCGTCGTGCTGCTGCTGGAGCCATCTTCCTCAACCTCTCCTTCCCCCTTGCTGGATCAAGAAGAAGGAGACGTCACGCTGACCGTATGTGTGTTGAACGTGGAGGTGCCATCTGTTCGGCGCTAGGATCTCCGGTGATTTGGATCACGTCGAGTACGGCTTCCTCATCCCCGTTCTTTGAACGCTTCCGCGCGTGATCTACAAAGGTATGTAGATGCAATTCGATCACTCGTTGCTAGATGAACTCCTAGATGGATCTTGGTGAAACCGTAGGAAAATTTTTGTTTTCTGCAACGTTCCCCAACAGAGGCCGGGTTCATGGACTTGATGATGGCCTCCACCTCAGATTCTTCAAAGGGGTTAAGGAGGGTTTGGTTCTCTTCAGAGGAAACGCGGAGATGCTCATCCCAAAAGTTCTCAGCTAGAGCGAGGCCCCCTCGTGGGCGGGCGGAAAACAGGGTTGTATAGAACCCATCAACATGAGCCCGGATCTCATGCGGGTCCTATAACAACCGGTCCCCATCCCAAAGGATGGGGATGGTGCAGCGTCGCCTACGACCATTGGCAATGGCCTGAAAATAAGCCGTGTTGGCATCGCCAAATAGGACCCAATTGAAAGAGCCGCGCTGGCGCCAGTATTCTTCCTCTTTGGCGTAGATGTCAGTGAGGGTATCTTCCAGACTATACCTCAGGGACCACTGCTCCGAGGACAGACCCAGGCCGTCCGTCCGAATGTCAAGAGCCCGGATCTCCATAAGTAGAGCCTGCTTCTGGACCCGTAGGTCCCGTCCAATATTTGCGCCCCACCCCTTCATAAATTGCCGGGATCGCTTGGCCAATTGATGCCAGTCGTCCATGACTGACATAGTCCGGTGAGGTTCAGCACGAGCCGCGATCCAATGGTCTCGAACGGCCGTAGTGAAGCCCGAATGGCGAAGCCAGAACGACTCAAACCGAAAGCGAGGGGGCGGTCGGGGACGCTCATCCATGGAAGATAGCAGGAGTGGTACATGGTCGGATCCAATCCTAGTGATGGCCTGTAGAGTAGCTAAGGGGAACAGAAGTTCCCATTCAGGGGATACAAATACCCGGTCCAGAACACTTCGGGTCGGATTCACCTGTTTATTAGTCCAGATGAAGCGGGCACCGACCCTATCTAACTCCCGGAGCTCGAGGTCGACAATCCAGTCGTTAAAATATTGCATGCCTGACTGGTTAACCCGACCATTATTCTTGTCCGTTACGGAGCGGAGGAGATTGAAGTCACCCCCAATGATCACTGGGAGAGTGGCCGCCCTAATCTTGGCGTGCAGCTCGGCGAGGAAAGCGGTGGAGCGACTATGGTCAGCCGGGCCATAAACGAAAATCACTTCCCTTCTGAAGTTAATTGCTCTCTCCCATACTTCCATACTCACGAAGAAATCTCCGCGATCCATGGAGCCAACCTCAAAGGTGGCATCCTTCACCCCGAGAAGGATGCCACCGGAGTGTCCCGCCACCCCACTAGATGGCAATCAGTGCCATGCAAACAAATTTCTGCTCAATCGATCAAGTTCCGAGAGAGAGAACTCGGTCCTCATCGTTTCTTGGATCGCCACTATATCAATATTCTCTTCGCGCATGTAGTCCACTAGTTGGCGACGCTGGCCATCATGGCCGAACCCGCGAAGATTCCAGAAAAGAGCACGCATACTACTCCTCTAGGGGGTCCACACTGGACCCCACTGCAATGGACGCGCTAAGTGCCCGACGAAGCTGAGCCGTGCGAGAACGAGTACGGCCTCGAACCTCAGCCAAGGCAACAGCTGGCCGATCCGCCCTCCCCACGGGATGTGTGCCGGGGGTCACAGCTGCCTCAGCCGCGGCAGCCTCGCGAGCCCTAGCGGCTGCAAGGTGGCCATCAAGGATCTCTTTAGCTTTGATGGCCGTGATCTATTCGAGGGCTGGGACCTTCTCACCATGAAATACAATCGCAGAATCCTTGTCGAGAAGGGCTAGATGACCTAAGGGAACAGCAGCAAGTGCTGAGAAGGAGTCCATCGGTTCCTCCTCAGGCGGGATCCCCCCAGTGGATGTATCATCCATAAGCAAGCAATCAACAGCCGAAAAGTACAAGGGGGGGTGTTGGGACGGACCTGAGTCCAAGTTGCGGGCCGCAGCCCGGCGAGCAGCCTTCTGACTGCATTGGGGGACGCACCAGTTGTGTGCGCGGCCAAGTCGATCCGCGCACTCCTCCGAGTGACCTTCGCCGGAGAAGACGCCGAACGCGGTCGGCCCTTGCCCTTCGGAGGACGAGGGGGCGCCATGGGGCGGACCTGCCCAGTTCCGGTCACCGGGGAGGTCGCTCCGGACCCAGCCCGCGGTGAAGATCGTGGCGATGACGCCCGGGCGATGGCGGGTAAGGCCATGCGCGGGGAGGAGGGGGGGCAGACCTCCAAGCTGACGTCGCTTGCACCACTGAGCGTCTCCGACTCCAAAGCAGCCATGGGAGTGCCAAGGAGTAGGGAGAGGGCCGCGCAGGGGCGAAGCGGCGAATCAGCGTCGAGCATATCATTGAGAGCATGAGCATCCGCATCCTCCATCGGATCTTGGGCAGGAGCATCATGGGTCAGAGAAAGCTATTTGGTTGCTGTCTTGTTCACTGGCAGGGGTGGCGCATGTGGTGTAGGGGAGTCTTCATCCTCTCCGCTGGAGCTTGGGGAATGGCTGCGCCTGCGCAGTGACCGACCACCACTGTGGGAGCGTGGGCCGCCGCCCAACTCGCCATCGGACCCGGGCGCCGCATCATCCGTCGCTGGTTGGGAGGAGCCCGTAGCTTCCCCTTCCACCGAGATCTTGAGGTCATATTAGCATCTCCAAAGAACATAAGGAGCGTTGTCTGCAGCTTAGTTGGGTGGGAGTCTTGATCTTGACACGAACAGCCGGTCCGTGGCGAGAGAGGGGCCGTCCACCTGCACTATCTTGCCAAGGAGTCTAGACATGTTCCGAATGACGCGCTCCTTCTTGGCAGCCAGCGGTAGTCCACGGATTTGAATCCACACCGTCGAGAGACAGGCCACCGCCATAGGGTCCACCAATGGCACCGAGATGCTGACAATGAGCTTGTTGGGAGCTAAAGTGAGCTGATCACTGTGCGTGCCGTAGCGTAGGCTGATAGGATCCGAAAACACCGCGGTAAACTCGTGATCAGAGATCGGAGCAACCTCCCAGTCCCAATCAGGGCGGAAGAGGTGATGGAGCTCCTCGGTGATGATAGCCGGGGAAGCCGACCGGCCTTCCAAGACCGATATGAGAGCGGTCAGGGATGGCACAGCCGCGACCGCGGGCCGATCCATCTGGAAGAATCCAAAATCATCCAGGGCATGGCCGTAGAGCATCAGCTCCCCCTCCTCCGGCTGAAGCGGGCAAAGAATCGCGGGGTGGTCCGTGCCCTTGCACTTGAAACAGGCTGGAGGATCCTTGCAGTCGACCTGGCAGTGGCCTTCCGTGCCACAGTTGAAGCAGGAAACGGCGCAGGAGGGGGCCTTTGCCGGTGCGGCCGGGTGGGCCGGCGTCGGGTGGGTGCCGGAAGAAGCCTGGCCAGCTCCACCACCGAACCGCTGGCCAGCCTTCTTCTTCTTCGCGAAAGCGCCTTGGGGATTGGGAGCGCCGGGACCCGGGGGAGGGAACTGTGGTTGACGCTGAGGAGGGTTGTACCGACGTGGCGGGGATTGCTCCGCGCGACCAGAGTGAGCCGGGGACCGCGACCGGCGGGGAGGGGAGCGACGAGGAGGGGAACGGCGGTCCCGCTCACGCCCACGGCTCCGCCAGTGGTCCGGCGAGCGGTCACGCGGCCGGTCCTCCCGCCTGGAGGGATCCGAAGTCAGGGCAGAGCCTCGGGACACGAGCTCGGAGCAGAGCTCGGATTCCCTTCGCGAGGCCTTCGGGGAGGGGCACCAGGAATCAGCCGGGCGACGGTCCGCAAGCTCGTCAGCATGGCGTTTCGGGCAAGGAGCCCCATCCCCCACATCACGCGGCATGGGGGACCGAGCTGAGAGCACGGACGGCGCGGGGATGGAGGAGGGGACAGGGGGCGATGCGGGATGGGATGGTGCGGGGAGGGGGGAGGAATGCAGGGCAGGGGAGCACCCTTGCCCTAGAGACAAGGATGTCTCGGGCCCTGGTGCAGGATCGACCAGGCCTCTAGCAGGAGACGAGGCGAGGCCCAGGTCCACCCCACGGCCCAGAGAAGGAAAGCCCCCCGACACCAGAGGCCCAAGGCGCTACAGGCGGCCCAGCCCATCATGCGACAGGTCGCTGTGGGAGGGAAGGGTTTCCCCTCGTACGGCCAGGGGGTGGCGGTGCGACGCCAGCACCGCCTGTGGGGCGTCGGCGGCCGGGCTGGCCGGAGCTGGAGAGGGGAGAAAGGTGCAGAATTTGGGCAAGCCACGCGAGGTCGAGGCCATCACCGAAGCAGAGGGGGCCAACAGAGGGAGAGGGGGGCACGAGCTCGACGACGAGGGGGC
Organism: Triticum urartu; assembly: GCF_003073215.2. Taxonomy (NCBI): domain Eukaryota; kingdom Viridiplantae; phylum Streptophyta; class Magnoliopsida; order Poales; family Poaceae; genus Triticum; species Triticum urartu. Next base: position 181,030,901 of record NC_053028.1, on the reverse strand, counting down.
ATCCCGAGGCCAAGAGACCGCCGCACGACCGAGGTCTGCCCTCCCGACCACCCCCCAAGCACGGGCTCGGGCTCCGCGGCCACGCCGACCGGCCGGAGGGCCGGACCACGGCGGTGACGGGGAAGGTGGGGAATGGGAGGGGCGAGGTGGCACCTGCGCAGGGAGGGGAGCGCTCGAACGGGGGAGGGGGGAAGCTCACTGGAGACGAGCTTAGCCAGGCGATCACCAAAACGGCGGCCACGTGGAGGGAGACCTGCCGCAGCCGCAGCCGCATCGGCCAGGTCCTCCGCCACCGCCCAATTAGCCCAACGCTCACGGTCGAGGAGGTCGATGCGGGGGGCGGCAGCAAGCACCAGAGGCGGGGGGGAGGGGGTCCCCATGGGGGCACCGCGGGGACGTCGGGGCGAGGGGGCCGCACCCATCGGAGGGCCGGCCGGAGCGCCGGCGAGGGGGAGATCCAGCTGATGCGCGTCCGTCGCCAGCGAGTCGCCCCAAAATTCTGAGATCAGGTCCTCAGAATGCCCCAGAAAAGCTTAGCATACCTTCGCTGCCCGTCGGCGCCGCCGTTGGTCCTCCTCGTCTCCGGTGATCTTAGTGCTGTGAGGCTGCGGTGGATCCCGACCTTTGCCGGCGGGAGGGCTCCGTTTTAGATGTTTTTTAAGTTTTGTTAAGATTTATGTCCTGCTTGTTGAATATATGGTTTGTGCATGTATATTGTATAGTCCGGCCTACCTCCTAGTCATTGTATAGTTGAGGTTGCGGCCCACCTTGTACTCCATATATACGTGCGCTATGCACCAATCAACACATTGAGTTGCATTGCCAAAATATTCGTTTCCAACATGGTATCAGAGCTACGATCCTAACCCTAACTCCTGCCGCCGCCGCGATCCCATCGCCGCCGCCGCCGCCACCAGGTCTCCTCGCCGCCGCGTCGCCGCCCCCCTGTGTGCCGCCGCCGCCTCGCGCTTCCGCCCGGAACCTGCAGCGCCGCCACCCGCGCCGCGCCGCCACCCCTCCTGCCGTGCCGCTTCACCACACGCCGCCGCCCTCCCCTCTCGACCATGGCCTCCCCCGGTTCCACCGATACCACCCGTAGCCGCCGCACCAACCCCTTCGACGGCCCCGATCCCGTCGTCATCCGTGATCTCAATATCCTCGCTCGGGTTCCCGTCGTCCTCGATCAACTCACCTCCACCTACTATGCCTGGAAGACGTACTTCTCCCTTGTGTTCCGTGAGTACAATCTCCGGGATCACATCGATGGCTCCGTGGACTCCCGCTTCATGGAGGACGATGAGGAGTGGACGTCCATCGACGCCACTCTTATCCGCTGGTTCTACACCACCATCTCGAAGGACCTCTTCCACACGCTGGTCTCCGCCGATGATGACGCTCACGCCGTTTGGACTAAGCTCAATGGCCTCTTCACTGACAACGCACTCCAACGCAAGGTTTTCTTGCACGGTGAGTTTTTTGGGTGCCAGCAGCTTGACTCGTCGGTCGACGATTATTGCATGCGCCTCAAGAAGCTTGTGGACGAGCTCCGTGACGTCGGCGAGTAGGTCTCCGACGAGCTCCTCCTCAGCACTCTCATCACCGGCCTGAATGAAGACTTCGGGAACGCCGCCTCCAACATCCCTCTCATCACCAACCCGACCTTCCCCAAGATCGTCGCGTACCTGAAGCTGGAGGAGAAGAGGATGCGGATGTCGCGCGCCCGGGCCACCCATACGGCTCTCACCGCTGGAACCCGCGGCGGTGCGCCGCCCACCGCTCCGGCTCCCCCGCCACGGCCCGCCCAGGGGCCCCTCCACGTGCAGCCGCCACCCGGGTTCCCATATCCTGCGCCGCCGCAGGCCCCTCCGCCGCCCCCGCTAAGAAGCGGCAGCGCCGAGGCGGGCGTCACGGCCGAGGTGGCCACAAGCAGCAGCAGCAGCAGCCGCCAGCTGCCCATGACGGGGCGCCGCGTCAGCCACAGCACCCGCTCCCGCCGGCGCCCTGGCAGGCCGGCCAGAACCCCCGGACGGGGGTTGTTCACGCATACTCCATGCCCATACCGCGCGCCCCCGTCCCCGGTGTTTTTGGCGCCTGCCCGGCCCCTCACCAGGCTCTGTACGCGGCCCCTCAGGAGTATCCGTCGGTGCCGCTCAACGGCCCCTCGGCGGCCTATGGGCTGCCTCCGGTCAGTGGGCTCGTGGCGCCGCCGCCACAGCCTCTGCCGTCGGCCCCGGCCCTCCCGCCGGCACCATGGGACCCCGCGCTGCTAGCGGCCCTCCACACCGCCCCCACGCCATAGCAGTACACCAGCTGTGGCGACTGGTACATGGACACCTGAGCCACGGCTCACATGGACGCCAACCCCGATAACCTTCTTACCACTCACCCTGTTCACACTGCTGCTCGCATTACCGTGGGCGACGGTTCTTCCATGCCCATCACTCATGTCGGCCATGCTGCTTTTCCTTCTAACTCCGTTCCATTACATCTTTTTAACGTACTCATTTCACCTGACATCATTAAAAATCTTGTTTCTGTTCGTTCTCTTACATGTGAAAATCCTGTCACCGTTGAATTTGACATGTTTGGCTTTTCTGTTAAGGATGCCCGTACCCGGATGGTGCTCCACCGATGTGACAGCCCTGACGATCTCTACCCGGTCCACTCCTCCACATCCTCCGTCGCTGCACCCATGGCGCTTTCCGCTGGAGTGGACCTTTGGCATGCTCGTCTCGGTCATCCCAACCCTGCCACCCTTCGTCATATTCTTCGTAGTTTTTCATTCACGTGTAATAAGATCGACGATCACACTTGTCATGCTTGTCATCTCGGCAAACATACTCGTTTACCCTTTAGCACTTCCTCGCATGTTGCTTCATACCCATTTGAGTTAATTCATAGTGATGTTTGGACCTCTCCTGTTGCAAGTAACACGGGCTATCTCTATTATCTTGTTTGAAAGCACAAGTGCTCCCTGGGTGGTTTTGGTAATTAATGTCAACATATCTCTTGTTGGACTAACACTTTTACCTAGTATGTTTCAGATAAGTTCAACAATGGAGTGGCATGGACTAGAGGATGTGGAACCCCTTCAAGATGCTAAGGACAAAGGATTGGCACAAGCTTCAAGATCAAGACTCTACATTTTCTATTTTAGTGATCCAAGATCACATTGAGTCTATAGGAAAAGCCAATACTATCAAGAGGGGATGAGGTGTTGCATAATGGCTTGCTTGCTCAAAGTGCTTAGTGATATGCTCCAAAACCCTCAACTACCTTCCCACATCCACATATGACCTAAACCAAAAGACAAACTCGGCCCCACCAATTCTATCTATCCGGCGCCACCGAGTTTCAGATGTCATAGCCACTGCCACAAACCCTAGCAAATCGGTTTCACCGATAGGGATCTCGGTCTCACCGAGATGGGATTGTAATCTCTCTGTGTATGTCCATTACCAAAATCGGTCTCACCGAGTTTGAGCAATTGGTACTACCGAGATTACAATGCAAACCCTATGGTTAGCTTATTACCAAAATCGGTCCCACCGAGTGTGTGTAATCGGTCCCACCGAGTTTGCCTGACCAACTCTCTGGTTAGCTTATTACCAAAATCGGTCCCACCGAGTTTGTGTAATCAGTCACACCGAGATTATGTTATGACCTAACCCTAACCATATCGGTCCTACCGAGTTGCATCTCAGTCCCACCGAAAATCCTAACGGTCACTAGGTTTGCTGAATCGGTCCGACCGAGTTTAACCATTCGGTCCCACCGAGTTTGGCAAATTGTGTGTAACGGTTAGATTTTGTGTGGAGGCTATATATACCCCTCCACCCACTCTTCATTCGTGGAGAGAGCCATCAGAACATACCTACACTTCCAATACACATTTTCTGAGAGAGAACCACCTACACTTGTGTTGAGGTCAAGATATTCCATTCCAACCATATGAATCTTGATCTCTAGACTTCCCCAAGTTGCTTTCCACTCAAATCTTCTTTCCACCAAATCCAAATCCTGTGAGAGAGAGTTGAGTGTTGGGGAGACTATCATTTGGAGCACAAGAGCAAGGAGTTCATCATCAACACACCATTTGTTACTTCTTGGAGAGTGGTGTCTCCTAGATTGGCTAGGTGTCACTTGGGAGCCTCCGACAAGATTGTGGAGTTGAACCAAGGAGTTTTTAAGGGCAAGGAGATCGCCAACTTCGTGAAGATCTACCGCTAGTGAGGCAAGTCCTTCGTGGGCGACGGCCGTGATGGAATAGACAAGGTTGCTTCTTCGTGGACCCTTCGTGGGTGGAGCCCTCCGTGGACTCGCGCAACCGGTACCCTCCGTGGGTTGAAGTCTCCATCAACGTGGATGTACGATAGCACCACCTATCGGAACCACGACAAAAACATCCGTGTCTCCAATTGCGTTTGAATACTCCAAACCCTTCCCTTTACATTCTTGCAAGTTGCATGATTTACTTTCCGCTGCTCATATACTCATTGCATGCTTGCTTGATATGTATTGTGTTTGTTAAACTTGTGCTTAAACTCCACTTAAACTTAAGAATATTAAAAACTGCAACTTTTGGCACTTAGTGTCTAATCACCCCCCTGTAGACACCTCTTCTCGATCCTTTCAATTGGTATCAGAGCTTTGGTCTCCGTTGCCTTGGTTTAAACACCATTGGAGGAAGATGGATGTGTCTACTTTGGGAGTCTTAGAATAGAGTGCCTATTCTTGATGGAGAATATTTTAATGAGTGGAAAAATGAAATGCTTGAGATTTTCAATGAATATCACTTGAACAAGTATATTGCCAGCCCTTGTGCACCACATGTTGATCCCATGCATCCTACCCTTGATGAATCAATTGACATGATTCGCAATCTTAGAACTGTTAATCTTATCACTAGAGGCTTGCGTAGAAACTTGATTGGGTGTTTGCCGACTCTTAAGTGTGCCTACACCATATGGAAATTTCTTGAGGAACTCTTTCCTAATTACTCCTTGAAAGATCTAGATGAAATCCTCCATAAGTCTATTGCTTTGAGTAAGATGAGTTCCAATGATCCCAAATTTGGTGACTGCTTATTTGAGATTACTAATCTTACAAGTGCCAAAGGAGATGTTGGAATCATTAGCAATATCATTTCCAGAGCTATTAGAATTCATAAAGATAACTATAGAAATGATCATTTATCTAATGAATTGCCCTCTCTAGGAATTGATCAATCACAAGATGATGTTGAACATGAATACTCGGATGAGGATGATGATGATAGTGACTATGATCTCGATGATGCGATGAGACACTTTGGTCTTATGGCAAATCTTCGCGGCTACATGGCTGGAGGAAAGGAATGGGTCCTTGATAGTGGATGTACTGATCATATGACCGGAGATAAAGACATGTTCCGTGAGCTTGCTGAAAATGACGGCCCTCGAAAGTATGTCACTTTTGGTGATAATTCAAAGGGTAAGGTGATTGGCCTTGGTAAGGTGGCCATCTCACATGATAGCTCCATACAAAATGTCATGCTCGTTGAATCTCTTGGCTACAACTTACTTTCAGTATCTAGACTTGCTGATTTCGGTTTCAATGTCCTATTTACTGAAGTAGATTGCCAAGTGTTTCGTAGAGGTAATCATAAAATGGTCTTTACCGGTATACGTAGAGAAGATCTTTACATTGTTGATTTCACTAAAAAGGCTCAACCTAAAACTTGCTTAATTGCTAAATCTTCTAAAGGCTGGTTGTGGCATAGAAGGCTAGGCCATGTGGGCATGCGAAACCTTGACAAACTCATTAAAGGAAATCATATCCTTGGTGTTAATGATGTCATATTTGACAAGGATAGACTTTGTAGTGCTTGTCAAGCAGGGAAACAAGTTGGAGGAAGTCATCGTGCTAAGAACATCATGACCACAAGAAGACCACTCGAGCTACTTCACATGGATCTCTTTGGTCCAAATGCCTACAAGAGTCTCGGTGGTAACTCATTTGGTCTAGTCATAATTGATGATTTTTCAAGATTTACGTGGGTGTTCTTTCTTGATGACAAATCGCAGGTCCAAAAGATCTTCAAAAACTTCGCTAGGAAGGCCCAAAATCAGTTTGACGTGAAGATCAAGAAGGTTCGGAGCGACAACGGAACAGAGTTCAAGAACACAAATGTGGACACCTTTCTTGACGAATAAGGGATTTCACACGAGTTCTTGGCTACGTACACACCTCAACAAAATGGAGTTGTTGAGAGGACGAACCGGACTCTTATCGAGATGGCAAGAACGATGCTTGATGAGTACAAAACACCAAAGCACTTTTGGGCGGAAGCGGTTGAGACAACTTGTCATGCAACAAATCGCTTGTATCTTCACAAGCTACTCGGAAAGACGGCATACGAGCTCCTCATCGGTAACAAACCCCAAGTTGGATACTTTCGAGTATTCGGCTCAAAGTGCTACATTCTTGATAAGCATCGTCGTTCTAAATTTGCTCCTAAATCTCATGAAGGTTTCCTACTTGGTTATGGTTCAAACTCTCACACTTACCATTTCTACAACAATTTCATCCGAAAGGTTGAAGAGACGGTAGACGTGAAGTTTGATGAATCTAACAGCTCGCAAGTAGAGCAATTGCAAATTGATGTAGGAGACAAAGACCCTTCGGAAGCAATTCAAGACTTGTCCATTGGAAAGATTCGTCCAACAGAAGTGAAGGAGAGTACCTCGCCCGTCCAAGTGGAAGCTTCTACCTCACGACAAGGTGAACCAAGAGTTTATACGGAAGCATCCACAAGTGGGACACGCCAAGATGAAGAAAACGAGGAAGCGCACCAAGATGAACATCAACAACCTCCTTCTCCACCACGACAAGAGAACGACAACGTCAACAATGAAGAAGGCCAAGAAGAAGAACAAGATGAAGAGGATGTTCCACCCCGACCCAAGCAAAAGCTTTCACGAGTTCGAGCAAGAATTGCTAAGGATCACCCCGTCGAGCAAATCTACAATGATATCCAAACCGGGAGAATCACTCGCTCTAAAACTCGTTTAGCTAACTTTTGTGAACATTACTCATTCATCTCTAGCATTGAACCTATGAAGGTTGAAGAAGCATTGGAGGATCCGGACTGGATAAACACTATGCATGAAGAGCTACACAACCTTGAGAGAAATCAAGTGTGAACATTGGTCGAGAAGCCCGACAACAACCACAACATCATTGGTACCAAATGGGTGTTTCGCAACAAGCAAGATGAAGATGGACAAGTGGTTCGCAACAAAGCACGTCTCGTCGCCCAAGGCTACACACAAGTTGAAGGTATGAACTATGGTGAGACATATGCTCCCGTTGCTAGACTTGAGTCCTTTCGCATCTTACTTGCTTATGCTAATCACCATGATATCACCTTATACCAAATGGACATTAAAAGTGCTTTTCTAAATGGCAAAATTGAGGAAGAAGTTTATGTTAAGCAACCTCCCGGCTTCGTCAATCCTAAGAAACCTAATCATGTTTACAAACTTCACAAAGCCCTTTATGGCCTTAAACAAGCTCCTAGAGCATAGTATAAATGCTTGACCAAGTTCCTTATTGAAAAAGGCTTTGAAATTGGTAAAATTGATTCTACTATTTTTACTAAAAGGGTTAATGGAGAACTATTTGTGTGCCAAATTTATGTTGATGATATCATATTTGGTTCAACTACCCTCATTTTAGTGAGAAGTTTGGAAAGCTAATGTCGGAGAAGTTTGAGATGTCTATGATGAGTGAACTCAAATTCTTTCTCGGTTTGCAAATCAAGCAAACTAAGGAAGGTACCTTTGTCTCTCAAACGAAGTACACCAAGGACTTATTCAAGAAGTTCAATATGCAAGAATGCAAAGGTATGACTACACCCATGCCTACTAGTGGACATCTTGATTTGACCAAAGATGGTGAACCGGTTGATCAAAAGGTTTATCGCTCTATGATTGGTTCATTGTTATATCTATGTGCCTCTCGTCCCGATATTATGCTAAGTGTGTGCATGTGTGCACGATATCAAGCTGCTCCTAAAGAGTGTCATCTTAAGGCTGTGAAAAGGATAGTGAGATACCTAATCCATACACCAAATTTTGGCATTTGGTATCCTAAGAGGTCCTCTTTTGATCTTGTTGGCTACTCCGATTCGGACTATGCCGAAGACAAGGTTGATAGAAAATCCACTTCGGGTACTTTCAATTCCTTGGTAGATCTCTTGTGTCATGGTCTTCCAAGAAACAAAACTCGGTATCCTTATCCACCACCGAAGCGGAATACATTGCCGCTGGTTCATGTTGTGCTCAATTACTTTGGATGACCCAAACTCTTAAAGATTATGGGATATATGTGAAACATGTTCCATTGCTATGTGACAATGAAAGTGCTATTAAGATTGCTCACAATCCCGTGCAACATTCTCGAACTAAGCATATTGAAGTTTGTCATCATTTCATTCGAGATCATGTTGCAAAAGGGGACATTAACCTTAAGCATGTTCGCACCGATAAGCAATTGGCGGATATATTCACTAAACCACTTGATGAGAAAGTGTTTTGCAGGTTGAGAGGTGAATTGAACATCATTGATGCTTCAAACTTGGAGTAGGAACTCCATTTGATACATGCGGGGCATGAGCCTATGACTAATCCTCGATATTTCTCTTATGATGCTATTCATATGTCTTGGATATATTTGTACCTTGCATGGTATCTAACCCGTGTAGGTACTTGGATGAATCTAAATCTATGATATTGCCACACACTCACATCTTGAGCAATTTCTACATCACCAAGTCTCTACACAATGGTGGTTGAAGACAAGGAAGCACGAAACCATTCAAACATATCCTTTGGCAAATTCTATGTTGAGTCTCATGATTGTCATTTTGGATACACAAGTGCTCTTCCTTGCAGAGCTAACCCATGTAGGTAGATGAACTCAAACTCCAAGTGGTGCTCCCAACTCTTGATGAACTACATCAACCTTGAGCAACCCACACAAGTTCAACTACATGATCAAGATCAACACCACCACCCAAGGTATGTTATTCCATCTTAGAGAAGCTTTACTCCAAGTCATGAGCCAAAGCAACTCGACAAGATGTGAATACATCAAGATGCTTAAACGAAAAATGGTAACCCCATTTTGAGCTTAAACGATGAGTATGACCTATGATCAAGTGCTCTCACTTGACTCCTAAGTCAATATACTCTAACATAGGTGACTTTGTCACCGACCATTTCTAGATGAAGTTCTCTAGTGTTTCTCCATGCTTTTGCATTTGCATATTTGTTTCTCCTTTAAAAAAAACTTCATCTAGAACTTTTAGTTTCTTTTCTTTCCTTTTGTTCTGCATTTTCTGCATCCAATTCATTGCAAATCTTTCAGTAAATTCCTTGCATATCCTTGTGAGATCTTACTTGTCTAGTGAGCTGAGGTGACAAGTGGTTTCACTCTGATGAACTCGGTCACACCGGTTTGTTCTCTTCGGCCCAACCGAAATCTTTTGGTGCAACCGAAGCACACAACTCGGAGTCACCGATTCCATCACAGGAAAACCAACTTGCCACTTATTCCTAATTTTTGTTTGCTCCAGCTCCACTCAACGATTCTTGTCCTCTACCAGCATCATATTAGACATGCTGCTTTGCTCTGTGACTCAAGGACCAACCCATTTGTATCACATGTCCAGAAGAGCCCTTCTTGGAAATTGATGTCAAAGGGGGAGAGAGAGATCACATCAAAGCTTAATCCTTCCTATAGGGGGAGAAAGAGAGAATACTCAGGGGGAGAGAGTTTCTCAACTAGGAGAAAGTAAAATCATCAAAGACCCCAGATGCTTGGTGTTCAAGAGGAGAGATGTCACATGTCTTTAAGAGGGGAAAGACATGTTTGGTTGCTTGCTTTAGCTCAAGCTCTGTTGTTTCCTTTTTGCTGCTCTAATTTTCAGTTCCCTATCTTCTCCCAATATCCCATGCAGATTCAGGGGGAGCAAGACATCTAAGGGAAGGAAATCTCTGATTTTATTGCATATCTTTACCTTTGGGGACATGTCTATATCCAATGTGGTACTTAGTACTCACTCTACGTGTCATCCCAGTCTTGGTTCTCTTGTGATTTCTCTTGCTTGCTCTGGTCAGTAGGTGTATCTGTGTTATTTAACCTTGTTTGCGCAGGTTCATCCCATCCTAAGCCAACTCAAGACCACAAGGTAAGTATATGCATCACAGTCATGTGAATGAAAAGTTCTTGCTGATGTACATACTGTTTGCAAGGACTCATGAGCATGAAGGTACATTTCTCACATTCACATCATTTGCTCTGATGCATATAGCCAAGATACATGTAACACATTGCTTACTCTGTCATGTTTACGCATTCACATGCTCCTATATTCAATATTCACATGATTGCATACATGTAGGGGGAGCCTATGCATGTTACATGTCTTTCCAAAGCTTTACTTGCTATTCTCTATATCTTTATCTAAAGCTTTGATGTATGTTGTCATCAATTACCAAAAAGGGGGAGATTGAAAGCACAAGTGCTCCCTCGGTGGTTTTGGTAATTAATGTCAACATATCTCTTATTGGACTAACACTTTTACCTAGTATGTTTCAGATAAGTTCAACAACGGAGAGTGGCATGGACTAGAGGATGTGGAACCCCTTCAAGATGCTAAGGACAAAGGATTGGCTCAAGCTTCAAGATCAAGACTCTACATTTTCTATTTTAGTGATCCAAGATCACATTGAGTCTATAGGAAAAGCCAATACTATCAAGAGGGGATGAGGTGTTGCTTAATGGCTTGCTTACTCAAAGTGCTTAGTGATATGCTCCAAAACCCTCAACTACCTTCCCACATCCACATATGACCTAAACCAAAAGTCAAACTCGGCCCCACCGATTCTATCTATCCGGCGCCACCGAGTTTCAGATGTCATAGCCACTGCCACAAACCCTAGCAAATCGGTTTCACCGACAGGGATCTCGGTCTCACCGAGATGGGATTGTAATCTCTCTATGTATGTCCATTACCAAAATCAGTCTCACCGAGTTTGAGCAATCGGTACTACCGAGATTACAATGCAAACCCTCTGGTTAGCTTATTACCAAAATCGGTCCCATCGAGTTTGTGTAATCGGTCCCACCGAGTTTGTGTAATCGGTCCCACCGAGTTTGCCTGACCAACTCTCTGGTTAGCTTATTACCAAAATCGGTCCCACCGAGTTTGTGTAATCGGTCACACCGAGATTACGTTATGCCCTAACCCTAACCATATCGGTCCTACCGAGTTGCATCTTAGTCCCACCGAAAATCCTAACGGTCACTAGGTTTGCTAAATCGGTCCGACCGACTTTAACCATTCGGTCCCACTGAGTTTGGCAAATTGTGTGTAACGGTTAGATTTTGTGTGGAGGCTATATATACCCCTCCACCCACTCTTCATTCGTGGAGAGAGCCATCAGAACATACCTACACTTCCAATACACATTTTCTGAGAGAGAACCACCTACACTTGTGTTGAGGTCAAGATATTCCATTCCAACCATATGAATCTTGATCTCTAGCCTTACCCAAGTTGCTTTCCACTCAAATCTTCTTTACACCAAATCCAAATCCTGTGAGAGAGAGTTGAGTGTTGGGGAGACTATCATTTGAAGCACAAGAGCAAGGAGTTCATCATCAACACACCATTTGTTACTTCTTGGAGAGTGGTGTCTCCTAGATTGGCTAGGTGTCACTTGGGAGTCTCCGACAAGATTGTGGAGTTGAACCAAGGAGTTTGTAAGGGCAAGGAGATCGCCTACTTCGTGAAGATCTACCGCTAGTGAGGCAAGTCCTTCGTGGGCGACGGTCATGATGGAATAGACAAGGTTGCTTCTTCGTGGACCCTTCGTGGGTAGAGCCCTCCGTGGACTCGCGCAACCGGTACCCTCCGTGGGTTGAAGTCTCCATCAACGTGGATGTACGATAGCACCACCTATCGGAACCACGACAAAAACATCTGTGTCTCCAATTGCGTTTGAATACTCCAAACCCTTCCCTTTACATTCTTGCAAGTTGCATGCTTTACTTTCCGCTGCTCATATACTCATTGCATGCTTGCTTGATATGTATTGTGTTTGTTAAACTTGTGCTTAAACTCCACTTAAACTTAAGAATATTAAAAACTGCAACTTTTGGCACTTAGTGTCTAATCACCCCCCTCTAGACACCTCTTCTCGATCCTTTCATTGTTCTCCTTGATGATTTTTCGCACTATGTGTGGACCTTCCCGTTGCGGCGAAAGTCGGATTCTGTTTCCACTCTCACCGCATTCTACTCCTATGTCTCCACGCAGTTTGGTCGCCCCATTCATGCCTTGCAAACAGACAACGGGAAGGAGTTCGATAATCTTGCAATCCGCAACCTTCTCGCCACACACGGCACGTTTTTTCGTCTCACTTGCCCATACACTTCGCAACAAAATGGCCGTGCTGAGTGAGTGCTTCGCACTCTTAATGACTGCGTTCGCACCCTCCTCTTTCACGCCAACGTTCCACCACATTTCTGGCCTGACGCGCTCGCCACCGCATCACTACTCCTCAACATCCGTCCCTGTCGCACTCGCGGGAATTTTGCTCCTCATCATCTTTTGTTCGGCACGCCACCTTCCTACACCGAGCTTCGCATTTTCGGTTGCTTGTGCTACCCTAGCATTGCTTCCACTACTTCTCATAAGCTCGCACCACGGTCCGTGGCCTGTATTTTTCTTGGCTACCCCCAACACCAAAGGCTACCGCTGCTATGATCTTATCTCACATCGGGTCATCACTTCCCGACACGTTTACTTTGATGAGATGGTTTTTCCATTTCAGCAGGTACCTTCGGATGTTGCAGCCTTGCCCGCTCCTGGTGATGGCCGCTCGGGCGCTTCTCTCGGGCCGCCTCCTGGATTTGAGGGTGCCCCCCGTGCCCCAGATCGAGTTCCTCCCCGGCCGTTTCCTTAGGGGCTGCACCCCTCCCGGTGCCTGCGACGCCCCCTGCGCCACCATCGGCGTGGGCCTCCTTGGCGCCCCCCGCGCCCTCGCCGGCAGCCTCGCCCGCGGCGGCCTTCCCCACGCCCTCGCCAGCGGCCTCGCCCGCGGCGGCCTCGCCTGCAGCCTCGCCCGTGGTGGCCTCACCCGCGGTCTCACTCGCGGCATCAGTGGCGGCGGGCTCTTCTTCGTCCTCGCCCGTCTCCCCGGACTCGCTGCCCCGCCCGATGACTCGCTCTCGGGCCAGTACCTTCCGCCCGAGTATGCGGTACACCAGCGATGAGTATCTTCTCGCCGCTTCCGTCTCTGAGCCGTCCCCTCTCCCATCGTCAGCTCGAGCCGCCCTTCGGGACCCTCATTGGCTCGCTGCGATGCAGGAAGAGTTCGATGCGCTCCAACGGAACCGCACCTGGCAGCTTGTCCCTCGGCCACCTCGTGCCAACATCATCACGAGCAAGTGGGTCTTTCGGCATAAGACTCGTCCCGACGGGACTCTCGAGCGCTACAAAGCTCGCTGGGTGGTTCGAGGCTTTCGGCAACGTGTGGGCGTGGACTTCACCGACACTTTTGCTTCGGTTGTTAAACCGGGCACGATCCGCACCGTGCTTCAGCTGGCCGTCTCCCGAGCATGGACCGTGCATCAGTTGGACGTCTCCAACGCCTTCTTGCACGGCCACCTCGCCGAGCAGGTGTTCTGTGAGCAGCCCATCGGCTTCGTCGATGCCACACATCCGGACCATGTGTGCTTGCTCTCCTGTTCTCTTTACGGGTTGAAGCAGGCGCCTCGGGCCTGGTACCAGCGCATCGCTGCCTTCCTGCAGATGCTCGGATTTACATCGACCCGCTCCGACGCGTCCCTCTTCGTGTACCACCACGGGGTTGACACGGCCTACTTGTTGATCTACGTCGACGACATCATCCTGACGGCTTCCACTGTCGCGCTTCTCCAGCGGCTTACTGCTCGTCTTCGCGATGAGTTTGCTCTGGAGGACTTGGGGCCCCTCCACTACTTCCTCGGCATTGAGGTGGTTCGATGGCCAGATGGGTTCTTTCTGCACCAGCAGTGTTACGCGCATGAGCTTCTCGATCGTGCCGACATGCTTAACTGCAAGCCTGCTCCCACGCCTGTTGACACCAAGGCCAAGGTTTCAGCTCTGGAGGGTTGTCTCCCATCCGACGCGGCCTTCTATCGCTCCATTGTGGGTGCCTTGCAGTACCTCACTCTGACGCGCCCCGACTTGCAGTATGCCGTTCAGCAGGTCTGTCTTCACATGCATGCTCCGCGTGACTCTCACTGGACCTTGGTGAAGCGCATCCTCCGTTACATACGCGGCACTACGTCCATGGGACTTACAGTGACGGCCTCCGCCTCTACCGACCTCGTCGCCTACTCTGATGCGGACTGGGCTGGCTGCCCGGACACACGGCGCTCCACTTCGGGGTACTGTGTCTACCTTGGGCCGTCTCTGATCTCTTGGTCTTCCAAGCGACAGCCCACAGTCTCTCGCTCGAGTGCCGAGGCAGAGTATCGGGCAGTGGCTAACGCCGTTGCCGAATGCTCTTGGCTTCGTCAGCTGCTCCAGGAGTTGCTTTGTGATGTTCACAAGGCCACACTTGTCTACTGCGACAACGTCTCCGCCGTGTACCTCTCCGCCAACCCGGTCCATCATCGACGAACGAAGCACATTGAGCTCGACATACACTTTGTTCGTGAGCAGGTGGCCCTTGGGCGCATCCGGGTCCTCCACGTCCCGACGGCGCAACAGTTTGCCGATGTTATGACAAAAGGACTGCCTACTTATGTTTTCGAGGAGTTCAGGTCCAGTCTTTGCGTCTCCGGCGACGCTTCGACTGCGAGGGGGGGTGGTGGTGTTGAATATATGGTTTGTGCATGTATATTGTATAGTCCGGCCCGCCTCCTAGTCATTGTATAGTTGAGGTTGTGGCCCACCTTGTACTCCATATATACGTGCGCTATGCACCGATCAACACATTGAGTTGCATTGCCAAAATATTCGTTTCCAACACTGCTCATGAAGGCGAGACGGTGACGCCTCCCTGAAGTTGGAATAGGGTTCTCCCTGTCTAGCCCTGATTTTGATGGTGCGTCTGGCATCGTCAGTGGGCGTATGGAGGCGTGTCTCTTGGGGATCTGTCTTTGATGGATCTGCTCGGATCTAGTCGTCGTTCTTCTACGTCTGTGTGTCTTCAGGTTGGATCATTCCGATCTACGCTACTCTTCATCATTGGCGGTTGCTATTCTGATGCGTTGGTCCTATGTGGCCTTAGCACGATGACTTTCTGAGTGTCACTATAACAAGTTTGCCCAGTTTCGATGAGGGAGCGATGACGGTGGTGCGTGTTCCGCTCATTTCAGTGCTTGTAGTCGTCGCTAGGTGGTTTACGGATTTAGATATAATTTTTACTATCTCTGATGTTCGTTATACTATCATGATTGAAGATGAATAGGTCAAAAGTTAGAAAACTGTATCATTTTGTAAGGTTTTATTTACTTCACCCACCGCATTGAGACAAAAGCACAAGAAAAATGGCCAGGAGGCGACAGACGGGAGAACTTCGGGTCCCGTCAACGTCGACGGAATCCCGAGCCTGACCCAATCGGAACGGGGGGAATCGCTGGTTGGTGCTGGGGCAGAGCGTTCGTCGCTCCGCTGTGGCTTCCTGTGGTGGCAGCCATTTCCATGCGGGGAGCTCCGAAGACAGGACATGTTTGTTGCAATTGTGGCCGCGTGGCGCGCTTGGTGGAGAAGACAGGTACCCGTCCCAGTGGACGGTGAATCGGGAGTGAGGCGATCATGGAGCATCTCTGATGATTCCAGTGACTTGAGCAGCGATGGTTACACAGGTTGTGATCCTACGGATCAAGACATACATCACTCCAGGCTGAACCATCTTTGAGCACTGCAATCTCCTCTCGTGTCCAGGTACGGCGTCCCTTTTGGCAATCAGAACTTGGTGCTAAACTGTCATCTCTCACCGTCGATGAGATGTCCGTGCCGCTCTTACTTTTTCATACCTGTCGCTTTTGGCACAGTACGAATTGTATTCCAAATTAAGTGGCCCTGTAATGTGATGCACTGATGCTTCTGCAAATAGGGGTACCAATCATGTATCTTTGGGTTGGGTCCTCTTTCTAATAATCGTCTGGGTCCAGCTTTTGTTTGTCCTTTAGAGATTTGCAGTTCGTACCCAACTCCTCAAAGCCACTTGAGCATGTAGATGCTGCTTCGGATTTCATCAGAACATAAACGTGGTTATTGCTGTGGGGTCGTCAGGTGACCTGATCAGCATTCCGTCGGCCCCACGCTCTTTCTGTGTTTCCTTTTTCTTAGTAGGAGTATTAAAGTTTGCATGCTGTGATTCTTGATGGAGTCTTTCGACATTGACTTCACCGGTCTTCTCACGTGTACCATTCTCATATCCACTGCACCTCTTCTTGTTCACACCAAACAGCCAAGATATCTTTGGCCCTGCCCGCTGGGTTGGGTTGTTCGGTTGGCTGTGCTTCTGCCCATCACTCCTCCATGTTTTTTCGATGTGTTGGAGCATCTACAATCAAAATTGCCTAATATGAGTTCCTACTCGTCCGTGGACGTGTCTGGACACGCCCGCTGCCAGTGATCGAACAGTGCCCATTTTCCGTTGTCCACAACCATAGTCCCCATATTCCCGCATCAAATCCATTCAATGCATGCAACAACATAAACAAACTAACGTATATCAACATCGAATGAAATGTTTAGAACATAGTTCATCCGACAACATCGGACCCAAAAGACATTGTTCATCCGATTTGTACTACAAGCAAATAAAAGTAGACAATGCGGAGGTGGCCGGAATTCACCGCTTCTTGGCCAGGCCCCTGCCCTTGGGGTCGGTGGCGCGGCGGTCCATATCCTCCGTTAGGCGTCCGCGGCGGGAGGGTCTTCATTGTCGTCGTCCGTGTTGGTGGTGTAGCTCTCGGACGGTGGCGGAGGAGGCGTTGCTGCTCCTTCACGTGGCGGGCGGTCTTGGCAGCGGCAGACTCTTTATCCCTTGCAAGGTGCTCGGACGCCTTGAGCCCGAGGTGGAGCGCCTCCGCGTTCTTGCGCCGGACTCCGCCGTGGTTAGCGAGCACCGCATGACCATGCGGAGGCATGGTCGACGGGGATAGAGCATGCGCGCTGGCGGGAAGAGACGGGCTCCGCCATGGCCATCGCCCATTGCTCTCACACTGGGCCGCCTAAGCCTCCGACTCTGGCATGCGCATCCGCATGGGAACCGAAGGCACGAGCACCCACCGCTACCCGGGCGGTGTTGGCGCCAAAGGGGAAGGAGAGACGCATGTCCTGCTCCGGATCTGAAGCGGCGTGGAGCGGGACAGGCGACTGCGGCCCGCCGCCACCGGGATGTGCAGAAGCTGCGGCGGACACAACGGAGCTCGAGCTCCCGCCGGTGTCCAGGTGCGAGCGCTGGATGGCGATGCGGAGCGCAAACTCCTCCTCGTCCGGCACGTCGTTGCTAGATCTGCCGTCCTTCTCCTTCATGAGACCATCCTAGTCCACGCGATCGGGCTCGCTGCCGGAGTCTTGGCCGTACTTGGCCATGGCGAGGGGACGGGATGGATTTGGGAGCAAGCGGAGAGGACGAGTGGACTGAACAAGTGAGGGGTTTGACTAGGGCTTGCCCGATGGGGTGGTTTTCTTTTGGGGGTGGCGCGTGCTCTAGCGGGCCGATCCGACGTGGTGCCCTTGTCCGGACACGTGCAGTCATCTTCATATCTGCCCCAGATATGAGTCGGATATGGGGAGTGTCGGTCAGTCCGAGCGTTTGGACAGGATATGGGGCGTCCATTTAGGTGATGTTTTTTGTCCGGGCAGTGACCAGATAGTCCGTCTGGGCGTTTGGGGCGGTTATCGGGAGTCCGGTTGTAGATGTTCTTAGGCTCTCTTCTAACTCTAAAGTGGCCCTTCTCATGAGGAGAAGGTTTAGTGCTTTCGCTTGGACGCTTTAGACTATTTGTAATGAACTTACATTGAAGGGACTATCTCCTCTCACCTTGCTAACTATATCTTTAAATAGTATCTATTTTTTCAGCAATGGCGTCCTCTAGAAAAGAGAAAGGACTGTGAGGCGGCATCGGGCATCCTTCGCAAGATCAAACATATTCAGGGGTTCCTGAGTTTGAGCAAGGCGTTTCTTAGCTTTTCCAGCGCTCATTTTGAGTGAGATATGTACCTTCTTTGCATTTTATTATTTGGTTGGTGAAACTTTAACCACGTGGTTACTTGGCCTCTGCTGGTTTTATATTAACTTAAAGCCAAAAAAACCTTGTGCCTGTTTTCTGAAAAAAAAGATGCACCAGTCTAGTGTTCTTTTTTTAAAAATACTATCCGACGAACGTTCCTGGCAGGAGGGAGGAGGATGGCAAACGAACGTTTTAGTGGCATTTTTAGGTGATAGGTGATGGCAATTTCTGCCCTTTTTGCCACAAAATTTCCTTCTTTCTAGAAACTGCCATTCATCTCTAAAAATATTACTATGCGTCCCCTGAAGAAGTGCAAGCAAAAAGTTTGGAAATGTCACATCGCCCAGCGAACATTCGCTGGCTATTATAGTTTTTTTTAGCTGACTACTCTAGGGTCTTTGTGTACGTGTGGCCCTCTGGAAAGTGAGGCAAGGGAGAAATATATGCAAAGTAACGGCATCTCCAACGCCGCCCTCCCCCCCCTCCCCCCAATCCACCTTTATACATCCAAACGCAGCCGTCCGGACCTTGCAAGCCATTCAATGGTGACTCCCATCGATCCGTGGAGTAATCCGAACCGCCATTTTCCTGCAAACTGGAACCAAATTAGGGGAGTCTGCGGGAGTCCGGAGACCAGACGGATAGGACTCCGACACCCTAGACCCAACCAAAACTAAGTCGGAGCCCATGCTTTTATAGTTGGCCACATTGTTTCCGCGGCTAAATCTCGTACTCTCCCCTTCCCTCACATCGCTCTCCAGTCAATTCCCACCCTGTTTCGTCGCCGTCGACGCTTGGAAATGTATGAGAAGCTGTCGAGGACAGCGGTGGTGGAGGATCCGACAATCGCGCTTGCCCGAAAGATCAACTAGGAGACAAGGCAAAATTGCGGCCTCAAAGCGAAGGCAAAGGCAAAGGCGCTCAAGAAGCAGAAGGCTGGCGGACATGGAGGTGGTGGTCGTGGCGGTGGACGTGTAGGCGGCGGGCGTGGTGCAGGACGTAGTCTAGGACGCAGGGCCCTGCCATCGTCGTCGACCGTGCAGATGCCGCTCTGGCTGGAGCATTGCAAGGCTCCATACTTCTATGCCGCCACACATCTCGGTAGCCTATCCCGGGCATCTAGCACCATGCAAGTGCCTTTCTACCTCAACATCAACACGACGCTGCTACTATTCTCGGAGTGTCCATCGCCAGAGCTTATCCGCACACGGACGTCGGGCCTGGAGCAGCTGGGTGCCCGCACATTATTTAATGGTATGCCTAAAGTGGGCGAGCCAAGGTACACGATGCAGGCAGGGAGATGCTTGAGATGATCCATGATGGAGGCGGGGCAGAAGGTTGCTATGAGGACGGGCAGGTGGATGACTCGGAGCCCACCCAGGACGGCTCATACACCCATCCGGGCTACACCCAGTCCAACACGTACACCTAGTCGGGCACGCAACCGAGCTACACCCACTCCGGAACATACACCCAGCTGGGCCCGGATACAGTAGCAGGACTGGGCCACCAGACATCAGGAGGAGGACGACAAGGACGATGATACGGATGATTTTGCTGCCGATCCAAAGAAGAAGGGCAGAGGAGAAAGCTTCAACATGTGGGATGATGATTTTTTTGTGCGACGTATGGTTGGCCACTAGAATCAATCCGATCCATGGCACGGAGCAAAAGAGCACAACATTTTGGGCCAAAATTCACTCGTGGTTCCATGAACACAAGCATTTCGAGCCTAATTCCAACAGGCTCATCTGCAACCATGGCGCAACATCTGTCAACCAATGATGGTACATTATCCAAGAGGCCATGTTGAAGTATTGCGGCCACTCGAGGCAACTCATCACACGGTGGCCAAGTGGTGCTCAAATCTCCGAGCGAGTAAGTGTGTTCATCATTCGGCCGGATATGCATTGTTGTCTAGATCATTTGGACGGATATGCACATTGTTGGACGGATATGCACATTGTTGTGCTGGTCACTTGGCCGGATATGCATTGTTGTCTAAATCATTTGGCCAGATATGCAATATGTTGGTCGGATATGTTGGGAAACGAAGCATGCAATTTCAAAAACTTCCTACGCTCATGCAAGATCTATCTAGGAAATGCATAGCAACGAGGGGGGGAGTGTGTCTACGTACCCTCGTAGACCAAAAGCGGAAGCGTTTGACAATGCAGTTGATGTAGTCGAACTTCTTCTAGCTCTAACCGATCAAGTACCGAACGTACGGCACCTCCGAGTTCTGCACACGTTCAGCGCGATGACGTCCCTCACCTTCTTGATCCAGCAAGGTGTCGAGGAAGTAGATGAGTTCCGTCAACACAACGGCGTGGTGACGGTGATGGTGAAGTGATCCACGCAGGGCTTCGCCTAAGCACCGCGAAACTATGACCGGGGGTGTAAACTGTGAAGGGGGGCGCCGCACACGGCTAACGATTGTTGGTGTGTGTTCTAGGCGCCCCTCCCCACGTATATATAGGTGGGAGGGGGAGGGGAACAGCCTTGGGGCGCCCCAAGTAGAAGTAATCCTACTTGGGGGCCTAGTCCAATTCGCCCCCCTACCATATTTCCCGGAGGAGGAAGGAAGGAGGAGGGAGGAGGGAAGGAAGGGGGAGTCCAAATACCTCCCCTTCCTTCTCTCTTCCCCTCTTTCCTTCCTCCTATGGTTCGGCCCATATGGGGGGCGCAGCAGCCCCTACTGGCTGCTATGTTTCCCCTCTTGGCCCATTAGGCCCATATCTTTGTCGGGGGTACCCGGAACCCCTTCCGGTGACCCGATATGTACCCGGTACCCTCCGGAACACTTCCGGTATTCGAATACTATCGTCTTATATATCAATCTTTACCTCTCGACCATTTCGAGACTCCTCGTCATGTTTATGATCTCATCCAGGACTCCGAACAACATTCAGTCACCAACTTACATAACTCATATAATACAAAATCGTCATCGAATATTAAGCGTGCGGACCCTACGGGTTCGAGAACTATGTAGACAGACATGACCGAGACATCTCTCCAGTGAATAACCAATAGCAGAACCTGGACACTCATATTGGCTCCTACATATTCTCCGAAGATCTTTATCGGTCGAACCGTTATGACAACATATGTTATTCCCTTTGTCCATCGGTATGTTACTTGCCCGAGATTTGATCATTGGTATCTTCATACCTAGTTCAATCTCGTTACCCGAAAGTCTCTTTACTTGTTCCGTAATACATCATCACGTGACTAACTCATTAGTCATTTGCTTGCAAGGCTTATTATGATGTGCATTACCGAGAGGGCACAGAGATACCTCTCCGATACTCGGAGTGATAAATCCTAATCTCGATTCACGCCAACCCAACAAAACACCTTCGGAGATACCAGTAGAGCATATTTATAACTACCCAGTTATGTTGTGACATTTGATAGCACACAAGGTATTCCTCCGGTATTGGGGAGTTGCATGATCTCATAGTCAAAGGAATATGTATTTGACATACATGGAAGTAGTAGCAATAAACTATACGATAAAATGCTATGCTAATGGATGGGTTTTGTCCATCACATCATTCTCCTAATGATGTGATCCCATTATCAAATGACAACTCATTTCCATGGTTAGGAAACTTTAACCATCTTTGATCAACAAGCTAGTCTAGTATAGGCTCTCTAGGGATACAGTGTTTGTTTATGTATTCACACATGTATCAAGGTTTCCAATCAATACAATTCTAGCATGAATAATATACCTTTATCATGAATAAGGAAATATAAAATAACAACTTTATTATTGCCTCTAGGGCATATTTCCTTTAGTGTCCCACTTGCACTAGAGCCAATAATCTAGTTCACATCGTCATGTGATTAACACCTATAGTTCACATCGCCATGTGACCAATACCCAAAGAGTTTACTACAGTCAATAATCTAGTTCACATCACTATGTGATTAACACCCAAAGAGTACTAAGGTGTGATCATGTTTTGCTTGTGAGAGAGGTTTAGTCAACGGGTCTGCCACATTCAGATATGTATGTATTTCGCAAATTTCTATGTCTACAATGCTCTGCATGGAGCTACTCTACTAATTGCTCCCACTTTTAGTACGTATCTATATTGAGACTCAGAGTCATCTGGATTAGTGTAAAAGCTTGCATTGACGTAACTCTTTACGACGAACTCTTTATCACCTCCATAACCGAGAAATATTTCCTTAGTCCTCTTAGGTAACTAAGGATAAATTTGACCGATGTCCAGTGATCCACTCCTGGATCACTATCATACCCCCTTGCAAAACTCATGGCAAGGTACACAATAGGTCTGGTACACAACATATCATACTTTACAGAACCTATGGCCGAGGCATAGGGAATGACTTTCATTCTCTTTATATTTTCTGTCGTGGTCGGGTTTTGAGTCTTACTCAACTTCACACCTTGTAACACAGGCAAGAACCATTTCTTTGACTGATCCATTTTGAACTTCTTCAAAACTTTATCAAGATATGTGCTTTGTGAAAGTCCTATTAAGCTTCTTGATCTATCTCTACAGATCTTGATGCCCAATATATAAGCAGCTTCACCGAGGTCTTTCATTGAATACTTTTATTCAAGTATCCTTTTATGCTATCCAGAAATTCTACATCATTTCCAATCAACAATATGCCATCCACATATAATATTAGAAATGACATGGAGCTCCCACTCACTTTCTTGTAAATACAGGCTTCTCCGAAAGTCTGTATAAAACCATATGCTTTGATCACCTCATCAAAGCGTATATTCCAACTCTGAGATGCTTGCACCAGTCCATAGATGGATCGCTGGAGCTTGCACACTTTGTTAGCACCTTTAGGATCGACAAAACCTTCTGGTTGCATCATATACAATTCTTCTTTAAGAAAATTCATTAAGGAATGCAGTTTTGATGTCCATTTGCCAGATTTCATAATCATAAAATGCGGCAATTGCTAACATGATTCGGATAGACTTAAGCATCGCTACGGGTGAGAAAGTCTCATCGTAGTCAACTCCTTGAACTTGTCGAAAACCTTTTGTGACAAGTCGAGCTTTGTAGACAGTAACATTACCATC
Source organism: Triticum urartu (assembly GCF_003073215.2). Lineage (NCBI taxonomy): Eukaryota > Viridiplantae > Streptophyta > Magnoliopsida > Poales > Poaceae > Triticum > Triticum urartu. The sequence continues at coordinate 181,007,527 of NC_053028.1, read as the reverse complement.
AATGTGAGTCTTCTTCTTAAAGATCCATTTATTATCTATGGCTTGCCAATCATCGGGCAAGTCCACTAAAGTCCACACTTTATTCTCATACATGGATCCTATCTCAGATTTCATGGCCTCAATCCATTTATCGGAATCTGGGCTCATCATAGCTTCTTCATAGTTCATAGGTTCGTCATGGTCTAGTAACATGACTTGCAGAACAGGATTACCGTACCACTCTGGTGCGGAACGTGCTATGTTCGACCTACGAGGTCTAGTAGTAACTTGATCTGAAGTTTCATGATCATCATCATTAGCTTCCTCTCTAGTTGGTGTAGGCATCACAGGAACAGATTTCTCTGATGAGCCAATTCGAGAGAAGGTACAATTACCTCATCAAATTCTACTATCCTCCCTCTCACTTCTTTCGAGAGAAACTCCTTCTCTAGAAATGTTCCATTCTTGGCAACAAAGATCTTGCCTTTGGATCAGTGGTAGGAGGTGTACCCAATTGTTTCCTTAGGGTATCCTATGAAGACGCATTTCTCCGATTTGGGTTCGATCTCATCAAGCTAAAGCCTTTTAACATAAGTGTCGCAACCCCAAACTTTAAGAAACGACAGCTTAGCTTTCTTGCCAAACCACCGTTCATACGGTGTCATCTCAAGGGATTTAGACGGTGCCCTATTTAACATGAATGCAGTTGTCTCTAAGGCATAACCCCAAAACGATAGTGGTAAATCAATAAGAGACATCCACTGGTACACATCGGTGCTATACAAACGGTTTTTAACCCCTTTCCGTGACGGCATTTGGAACTGTCGCCAAATGAGCGTGGATGATAGGGGGTCCTTCCCACACGACCCAGAAACCGTCAGGGATAGGGACCCTATAGTACTCCTACTCATTTCTTCTCGCATTGCCATCGCAGTCGGTATTCTGTGGTGCTACGTTTACGATGCGCGGCCCATCACAAACGGTTCACTATTATAGAACGTGTATGATGCGCGGCCCATCACAAACGGTTCACTTTTAAGAAGATTAGCTAATCGTCGTACGAGTGTCGGACAGGATTACGAAACGTCAGACCGTCATAAAATCGTCGTACACGACAACTATCGCACACGCTATTCTATGGTGCAACATTTACGGTGCATACTTCATCAGAAACAGTTCATGGTTGCGAATCGTGTACGATAAGGCAACTAACACAAACGTTTAGTTTGCCCGCACCATTTTTGATATTGTCTGACCTCGCACATGCTTTGCAAATAGCAACTGTGTGCATGCTTGCAGACGTTTTCTCTCTTTGAACCATCTCGGATTATGGTGTATATCACAAACGTTTGTGTTTTACCAACCATGTGTGCCGTAACAACCTGGAGAGTGTAATTTCACCGTAATTTAATTGTTGCTATTTCAGATTGTACCAGATTTGAATTTGAATTTGAATGTATGCTACAGCTTTATTCATATCCATCAGGTTCAAACAACCAATGCATTATTCGATTCATAGGTACATATGTTCAAGAATTATATAAGAACCAAATAAAGAATGATGAACTATAGTTGTATACTTGTACTATTAAATACGGCAAAGAAATAGGTGAAATACAGTCTGGTTGCTGAACAAGGTGGAGCGGAATGCCCATATTGTGCCCTCCTCCATGCAGAAGGCACGCGCGACTCTAGTCCAACCCCTTGTGATGGCCGACCGCCCATCCTTCACGGTCTTCATGAAAACATCTAGATAATCATCGTGTTCTGGTAGAAATACTTTAACCTTTGCATGCCCACCAATCATGTAGTTTGGGAGGTAATCTTGAGTAAACTGCTTTGGCAACCACTGCAAAGGAAAAAGATTCAGACATTGTCATCTAACACAACTCATTATGGGCAGTAAAAAGAAGGCTGCAGAGTTTTTACTTACCATCCTGCAGTTTGTTGTTGTCTTGGATAAAGTGTAAACAAATAGTTTAATTGCCATCTTTGGACCCATTTTACTAACAATCTTTATCAGCTTCCTCACTTGATGCTGGTTCATCGTTATCTCATTGCCCCATACGCAGAAAGGGTCGAAGCGCGGATCTTACCAATGACATATGTACCTAAAAGCACCAAGTTAATATTAGAAGCTAAATAGCAATTGCACAATGATGTAGTACAACACTCTTTTATAATATGTCTATATACATCCGTATGTGGTAGTCCATTTGAAATCTCTAAAAAGACAAATATTTAGGAACGGAGGGAGTATCTTATAACATCCAATATACTCACATATTAGATGAATTAACATCTTATATTATGGGTCGAAAGGAGTTTAGTGCATTCTTATAAATATCAGTTGATTAACTGTTGCTGTATCCATGGGTTACAGTTAGTTTGAGCTAGTTCGGGCTCAAATAGCCCTAAACTATATCTAAACATGAGGGCTAGTTTGAGCTAGTTGCATCTATAACCCACCCAAAAAAACTATCCAACCCAAGAGGTGCTAATTGGAGCTAGTTCTCCTAGTGCACTTATTGTCAATCTAACCCTGCCATCCAAACAAATCTTTGGATGGAGTTAGTTTAGGGTTAGTCATGAGCTAGAAACTAACTCTAACCTCTAGCTAAGTTGAGTATCCAAACAGGGTTGTGTTGTTGTTGTTGTTGCTGCTGCTCTTCTACGTATATCTAGACATCATTAGAACATTAATGTAACACTCTTCCTTGTTGCTATGTAGTCTAGGATTGCATATTTAGACATTAAGTACAGTGCATGTTGCTATGTAGCCTCAGATATTTTACATATGGCCCTAGTTAACCTAACGATAAATGGGTTACAAATATATTCAGTTAAAAGTCTGATTCACCGATTAGTCCCCTATCAGCAGCCGGCCTATATGGTACCAGCTACTGATATCCTGATCAGTGAGCAGATATAAGCCATGGGATGAAACTAACCTCACTGAAAAATAGCAGTTGTTCCCAAAATTGTCCTGTGTAGGTACATCGAGAAGCATGTTAAGCACAACAGGCTAAACATCAACCAAAATTATCCATGGCAGACAAAATAATCTCCAAAAGATAGCTTCAGTTTGCAGGTTTAAGCACGCTAGTAAAGCAAAACAAGTGGAAAGGTGTGCTAACTGCAACAGGCCTAACATTTGACAACAAGCAAACATAGTCATTCAAACTGGTATTGTGCCGGTCTAAGTACACTGATTATTGTTAAATAAAAATGGAAAGGCGTGTTAACTACAAGATGCAGCAACCAAATGTAGTCATTTATAGTGGTATTGTTGAAACTGGTACTGATAAAATTGAACTGCACGGTTCATACTTGCACATATAGAACATCACGTTGTGAATAACTGGAATAAACAAGGCATACTACGAACAACCAAAGATAGCTTTTGAAACTGGACATATGCTAACTACAAACAGTCGAACAATAAAAAAACTTTAAAAGAGGCATATGCTAGCTATAACAGGCTTAATAGCAAGCAAATATATCCATTCCTATCGGTATGTTTAAAACTGGATTGATGAAATGTACTGCACAGTAAATAATTGCACATATAGAGCATCACATTGTGAACAACTGAAATAAACAAGGCATACTGCAAACAACCAGATATAGCAATTAAAACTGGACATATTCTCACTACACTACAAAAGAGACTCGACAAAACAAATCATGGGTTTCCCCCTGTGAAGAGGCACGGCAAAACAAATCATGGGTTTCCTCACTTGTCACAGATGGGCTCGTTCCCGTGGGAAGAGCATAGACCCTAGATGCGCTCCATGTTGTCGTAGATGGGCTCCTTCCCCTTGGAAGAGCATGGCTGTAGGGTGCCCTCCCTGATGTCGCAGACGGGTGCTTTCCCCTTGGAAGAGCCAAAGAGGGTGCCCTCCTCGTGGTCGTCGTCGATGAGGTCTGACTTGGAAGCTGTGGATCCTAAGCCAGCGTCGCAGAACGTGTCCTTCAGAAATGACAAAAGGGGCTCGATGGCGATGTAGAATGGCAAATTATTGACAACGAGCCAGAGGAGATCAGCGGCGGGGCCATGGATGAGATCGATGGCGGTTGAACCCGGGGGGTTGGGGGTGGTCCACTTAACCTGTGACATAGCCCGCCTCAAGTCGTCGGTGTAGATGACCTCGATGTCGTAGCCGGCGGCCGAGACATACCCGCATACTCTAGCCCGCTGCTTGAGTGCCTGCCGCCAGTAATGGTCGTCAACTTCCTCGGCGACGTCGGGCGAAGATACCACTATACACCTCTTTTGGGCCAGTCGCTCCTTGAGCTCCACGGGAAGCATAGCCGGGCTTAGGTTGCGACGCTCTAAAGTGGGGGATGGGGATGGGGATATGTGGGAAAGGGGCATTTGGCAGGCGTCATCTAAGAAACTCAGGGCGTCCTGTGTATGGAGATCAGTGGGTAAGTTGCACGGGCAAACCGGCAGATGTTGACAATAGAGGCCTTACGGCGGCGGCCGAGACCTTGCTAGGGTTTCGAGCAAGGGAGGGGTGTGTGTGTGTGTGCATGCCTGACGAGGTTTTGGTGTGTGTGTGTGTGGAGGGGGCGGGGGTGTTTGAGGAAATGACGCGGGTACTGAAAATTTTACTACACGGGAGTCAAGCGCGGGAGTGAAATGCCGGGATATTGAAAATATTGAGGATAGTGCATCGCACACGGTCCGGAGATAACAATAGTGTGTTATGAAACAGAAAAACCCTCAAGGCGGGCAGATATTTTCTAGGGATGCAGGCGGGATTGGGAACAAGAAACATCACACATGGTCCGGAGATAACAACCGTGTGTTATGAAACAGAAAACCCTCGAGGCAGGCAGATATTTTTGTGAGGGGGAGCCTCGTAGAGCCCAATGTACTGTGCTGATGTGTGCGTGACAGGGACACTAGAGTGGCACATGGTTAGTTTGAGTGAACCGTGTCTGTTGCGTCATCTGACTTGTCTAATGTTCATAAATTTAGCGAAAAATGACGCGGGAGATGGTCAGAACACGAACACACTTGCATGTGGACCAAATTTATGTATCAAAAGGGTGGTTTGATTTTCAAATACCAAATGCAACTTCGATGTGGCGGCTCTCTCGCAAAGCGCATGGTATTGCTTGCCCCCCTCTTGTCGGCGCGAAGGGAATCCTAAGCTATGAATGCATGCCCCTCCCCCCCAACCGAGGTTCACCTAGGAAAGTGCGAAGTAGCTAGCAGCCCCCTCCCTCGTGTCGGCATGAAGGGAATCCTAAGCTATGAATGCATGCCCCCCAACCGAGGTTCACCTAACAAAGTGTGAAGTAGCTAGCAGCCCCCCTTCCCTCGTGTCGGCATGAAGGGAATCCTAAGCTATGAATGCATGCCCCCCAACCGAGGTTCACCTAGCTAAGTGCGAAGTAGCTAGCAGCCCCCCCTCGTGTCACCACGAAGGGAATTCTAAGCTATGAATGCATGCCCCCCCAACCGAGGTTCACCTAGCAAAGTGCGAAGTAGCAACCCCCCCCCCCACACACACACTTTCAGTCGGTGGGCCAGAGAGGGATATCTCACCAAGATGGATCGTAAAACGGACCAAGAATAATCCACCTTGGTCGTACAACCTCTCTCTTGTTGTTGGTCAAAGTGATGGTCGTCCATGCAACCCCGGAGATGGGCTAGCTCGCTAATAATCATGCAAGTAGCTAGTCCCTGAAGACAACCACTGCATGCGTGTGGCCCAAACATATGTATGAAGAGGTGTGTTTTTGAGTAACAATGGAACAACTTTGATGTGGCACCGTGATTTCCAACTAGAAATCCCCACGCTGAGTGAGGGTTAGGTTGACAATGCATATGTATGTTACACCACACCTCAAGCCAACGACGGGGATTCATGCATGCATGCGTGCATAGTATATGTGTCGTGGAAGTGTCACGGCAGATTTCCTCATGGAAGGACTTAGTTGTGGAGCCATTGCGGCAAGGTTAGCTTAAAGGGGTTAAACGGGACAAGGGACACAGAGAGTTTATACTGGTTCGGCCCCTTGCGGTGAAGGTAAAGGCCTACTCTAGTTGAGGTGGTATTGCTAGGGTTTCGATTACCAGGGAGCAAACACGCTTTGTCTGGCTCTCGATTTGATGTTTTTTGCCCTAAGCCGTTGTCGGGTCGTCCCCTTATATACACGGGTTGACGCCCTGCGGCCTACAGAGTCCAGGCCAGCTCATACAACGTGTCCGGCTCGGTGACGTATCTTACATGCCTTATATTACAAGTCTACTCATACATGGCGGTTTACACTTACGGGCCTTAAGCCGTCTCTGGGCTTGGGCCTCTTACCGGCCTATCTATGAACTGCCGTCTGGTATACTCTCTTGGGCTTCTAGGATGTACCGTCATTGTGGTTGACCCGGCCCCTCCTGGGCGGGTCATACCTAATAGTCATATCCCCAACAATATGCGCTCAAACGTAAGGTCTGAATCTCACCATGACCTATACTACGATAACACAAACCAAATGAAGAATCCGCCATGGTAACCTATCTTTTTGTTGGTCAAGGTGATCATGGATGTCCACGCGGGCCCATGAATATATAGGCTTGTCGCCGATAACCACGCGAGGGAGTGTACCGTTTGAAGGCAACCACTACATGCATATGTATGGAGCTAATGCGTGCATGTATGTTTGAATACCATTTCACAACATTGATGTGGCGCGTGCGTCAAAAATCGTACACTAGCTCCCCACACAGAGCGAGATCGGTTCATAATGTGTCGTTGTACTAGCCACTTCGACTCAATGGGAGGAATTCATGCGTACACATGCATGTGTGTGTGTGCTCAAACTGTATCATGCATGTCATCCCAGAGCAAAAATAATAATCCCCTCCTAAGTCAAATTAACCTCTCTTGTTGTCAGGCAAGTGATGGACCAAGCGGGCCCACAGATGGAAAGCATCGATATCGCTGATAACCGCTTAAGTGGGTGCGAGAGGACAACCACCACCGCTTTGCATGTGGGCCAAACATATATATGTTGAATACCCAAAATGCACAACTTTGATGTGACACATGCCAGAAAAGCCGTAAACCATGCACCCACACAGAGCGAGGTTCATGAAGCGTACTAGATATGATGGTCCCCTTCCGCCTCTTCACCGCATACTATATGATCCTGCCGTAATATATGTACAACCCAAAAGAATCCTCATCGATGGTGAAATTAATTAACCTCTCCCGATGTAGATCAAAGTGATGCATGCATGCATCGACGATGGCCTCGTGGGCCCACAGATGGAAGTGTCACACGTGAGTGTCCTAGCTAGGATAACCACCGCGTGCATGCATGTGGTCTAAAAAGGTGTTGTGCGATGTTTGAATAGCCAATTTCACAATTTTGATGTGACACGTGCCTCGGAAACCAAAAAGTCCCAATACTGAGTGAGGTGTACTTGTTCATGGACGCGTACGTATAGTATATATGCTAGTCCCCTCCCACCTCTTCTACGCGTACTTTATACCACCATAACACAAACAAAAAAGATTCTACCTTGCTGGTCAAATTAACCTCACTACCGGTTGTTCGTCAAAGTGATGGACGACGACCCCGCGGGCCCACAGAAAGCGTCACACGCGAGTATTGAGTGTCGTGTAGGACAACCATGGACTACATATGGCCAAAACATGTACGTATGAAAGGGTTGTGTAATGTTTTAAATAATAATTTCACGACTCTGATGTGGCACCGGCCTGCCTAACAAAACGGCCAACCCACACAGTGTCTCACAACTCGTAGTGTACCACGAGCCACCCGCCACCCCCGGACGCACACACCCACACACACACCGTGAATCCACCGCAACTAGGATGCGTGTTAAATTAATTATCCCGCGGTGAACATATGTTACCAAAGGAGGGACGTTTTAATTTCAAAAAAATCACGGAGATCATTAAGACGTTTTAGTACATTAATTGATTGATTTTCTACGGGTATAATGTGCAAAAATCAAATTTGAGCTACATGCACACGTGACAGTGTACCTAAATGGATTGCAAAAACACATGTGTCTCACTGGGTGCATGTTTACTCCCCATGCAACCAATTTCAAACATTGAGAATCTTGATTTTTAAATTCTAGTACATCCAAAACTTATTTGAAGTTCATGAAACTTATCGTGTTGTCATATGGACACCAATACAAAGTGGCATTGTACTTTTTTACAAATTTGAGACCGGTTTTGATGTAATCTTTATCTAATTACAAACGGGAGATTATTAATAATTTGGAACCAATATCCCAAATGGATTAATTATTCGAACCATGAGCGTTAGACCCACATTGGATATGTGTCATGCTTCGGTTAAGTAATAAAGTGGCAGTATTAATCATCCAAATATAAAAACAATATACGTGCCGCCGCGCGACCCGTGTCTCGTGCGAGCAGGCGTGAGTTGACGGGATGCATGCGAGCAGTCCGCCGCGCAGGCAGACAGGGAGGCATGCATGTAGGTGTGTAAATTGACGGAGGTGTGCTCGCTGCGCAGGGTCATCGGGAGGCATGCGAGTAGCTGTGTGAAACTTTGGTAGGCATGCGAGCAGTCCGATGCGTAGCCTTGATACATCTCCGTCGTATCTACTTTTCCAAACACGTTTGCCCTTGTTTTGGACTCTAACTTGCATGATTTGAATGGAATTAACCCAGACTGACGATGTTTTCAGCAGAATTGCCATGGTGTTATTTATGTGCATAAACAAAAGTTCTCGGAATGACCTGAAACTTCACGGAACGTCTATTTGGAAATAATAAAAAATCCTTGCAAAAGATGAAGACCAGGGGGCCCACACCCTAGCCACGAGGGTGGGGGCGCGCCCCCTACCTCGTGGGCCCCCTGGAGCTCCTCCGACCTCAACTCCAACTCTATATATTTGCTTTCAGGGAGAAAAAAATCAGAGAGAAGGATTCATCGCGTTTTACGATACGGAGCCGCCGCCAAGCCCTAAAACCTCTCGGGAGGGCTGATCTGGAGTCCGTTCGGGGCTCCGGAGAGGGGAATCCGTCGCCATCGTCATCATCAACCTTCCTCCATCACCAATTTCACGATGCTCACCGCCGTGCGTGAGTAATTCCATCGTAGGCTTGCTGGACGGTGATGGGTTGGATGAGATTTATCATGTAATCGAGTTAGTTTTGTTAGGGTTTGATCCCTAGTATCCATTATGTTCTGAGATTGATGTCGCTAGGACTTTTCTATGCTTAATGCTTGTCACTAGGGCCCGAGTGCCATGATTTCAGATCTGAACCTATTATGTTTTCATCAATATATGAGAGTTCTTGATCCTATCTTGCAAGTCTATAGTCACCTACTATGTGTTATGATCCGGCAACCCCGAAGTGACAATAATCGGGACCACTCCCAGTGTTGACCGTAGTTTGAGGATTTCATGTATTCACTATGTGTTAATGCTTTGGTCCGGTACTCTACTAAAAGGAGGCCTTAATATCCCTTAGTTTCTGCTAGGCCCCGCTGCCACGGGAGGGTAGGACAAAAGATGTCATGCAAGTTCTTTTCCATAAGCACGTATGACTATATTCGGAATACATGCCTACATTACATTGATGAATTGGAGTTAGTTCTGTGTCACCCTAGTTATGACTGTTACATGATGAACCGCATCCGGCATAATTCTCTATCACTGATCCATTGCCTACGAGCTTTCCATATATTGTTCTTCGCTTATTTACTTTTCCATTGCTATTGCTATCATCACTACAAAATACCAAAACACTACTTTTGCTACCGTTACTTTTGCTACCGTTACCACTACTATCATATTACTTTGCTACTAAACACTTTTCTGCAGATATTAAGCTTCCAGGTGTGGTTGAATTGACAACTCAGCTGCTAATACTTGAGAATATTCTTTGGCTCCCCTTGTGTTGAATCAATAAATTTGGGTTGAATACTCTACCCTCGAAAACTATTGTGATCCCCTATAATTGTGGGTTATCAAGGCTCATCGGGAGGCGAGCCATCGGTTTGACTGCCGCCCGCCTCTTCCCCACAACTCCCACTACTCCATATTAATGGTGCGCCCGAGCGGCCGCACTCCCCATCCTCTCCACACTCACACACACACACACACACACACACTCCTCTCTCTCCGCTTGCATCCTCGACGCCGCTTTCAGTCCTCAAAGCCGTCAGTGTATGAGGATGCCACCGAAGCGCCCCATCAAAGGGAGTGGCAACGCCGGGGCTGCTAAAGCACCAGAGCGCGGCATGGAGATGGAGACAGAGGTTGCTGTCACCGCCAGCGAGTTATCATTGCACCCTGACGTCATCGATGGCGTCGAGCTTCCACAGCTGGAGGCGGAGTTCCACACCGACTCTGGTGACAACCCCGGCGACGAATCCGACGACCACTCCGGCGACGACTCTGACGACCACTCTGGCGACGACTCCAATGACCACTCCGGCGACGACTCCGACGACGACGGACAGCTGGTTAGTCATCTATACCCATTTATGTGTCAAATAGATCATTGGGTTTCTCTGGTTACTCGTGCCTCCCCCTTTTTGGAATAGAAATCCTATGGTTATGTTCTCCCAATCCATGAAATTTGAGTAAGTTTTGTTAGATCTGTGTAGTGTATTGATTGTTTGAATGGTACAAGTGATAAGTGATTTGTTGTTTCATCTGTGCAAATGATTTCTGCTAGTAATCCGACTAGGGTTAGTGTTCGTGCTTATAATTCCTAGCCAGGACTTGAGAATTGATTTTGAATGACCTGCATATGTTTGTGCCATTATTTTCTTCAAGATTGGTCTGTACATAGACGACTGTGCTTAAAAATCGAACCATAATCTCTAGATATGTATAAATAAATAGCCATAAATTCCTAATCCTACTTCATGACATGTAATCATTGATTTGGTGCCAAATTTGTTTTACTATTTGTAAGGTGTTGTCTGACGATGTGAACAGCGAGGATGAAGATGTCCAGAGGAGGTACAAGAGGCAAATACTGAGGGAGTTTTATGAGGGAATGCATAACAGGCGTATTAGGACCTGGAATGGTGGCTATCGATGCCCATTTTGCAACCAGAAGCTTCATGACATGTATCTAAGTGTTCTCGCGCATGCAAGAGGACGGGCCGTTGGCTCCTTCAAGCAGAAGTATTCTCGCAGGGTGGTGCACGGCGCGTACGCCGTCTACCTGGAGAAGCTTCAGGATCGTCCCGGCATGTGAGATGAGATGTGGGATGAATCGAACTATGTATGCTTGAGTATGCTTAATGACGGTTGAACTATGTACTTATGGTTGAACTATGCTTATGTACGTGTATGCTTATTATCTATGTCTGAGTATGTTGAATATTTGGTCAAAATTTGGTAAAAATTACAAAGGGGGCGAATAAACCAGGACAGAGGTAGTACGTCAATCACACACGGTTCCCAAAATTGAAACAGTGTGCAATAACTTTCATTTTGCCCGTTGCGTCAACCACACACGGTTCGCTCTAGCAAACCGTTTCCCTCAAAATTCTTTGTGGGACAGAAAACCCTCACCACCCAATTCAAAAAAGAAAAAAGAAAACCCTCACCATCCCCACGTCACAAAAATCGTCACCCCGCCCGCCACCCCCTCCGATGCGTTCCCCATTCACACCTGCACAATCTCCTCCACGTCTATGCCATGGCATCGCCTGTCGCAGCGGTAAACACTTAGCTCGATGCCTGCCTGCCGCCGCCAGGCTGCCGGCAAAGCCCACCGCATTTCGCCACTTCCGCTTGCCGCCACCTATCGCCATCGACTTTCTCGATGCTGCTCGCGGTCGACCCAGCTCCGCTCCGTACTGAGGGTTCTTTCTCATGGACGACAAGGTAACTAATTTAATGAGATATTATCTCATCTCTTATCCCAATTCATCTGCCTCCTTTAATCACCCGACGAAAATCGCCGTGAATTCATTTTTATTCGAGCTGATTTGAGGGTTTTCTTTCACTCATAGAATCTATAGTGCGCCGACACTTCAGGACTTTGCACCTCCACCGGAGATTCCATCTCACCGTACCCGATAACTTTAGGATGCATGCGGTATGTTCAATCTCACCCTAAATTGGTTGGCATGGCCTACTTTCCTGAACATATTCTAAATATTGCTACATTTGGATAAAAGGTGCCACATGCACCATATATGTCAAAGGGGATTTTCCCCCCTCTTCTTTCCATATTAGGCAAATTAATGATGTATTGTTCTTTCGATTACTCTCATATTTCCATGACATCATGTTTACCCTATCTGTTTAATTATAGATTTTTGTCCTTCGATTTCAACTGTTGTACAGTTCTTTCAATTTGGGCCCATATTTGCATGTTACCATATTTTCTTTAACAATCCAACCATTTTATCCATCACATCCCTTGCTATGCAACAGATTATGTAGTGCACAATTTTTCCCTTTACATAGATCAAGGCTGCGCGGATGTCATACTACACACAAACCATGGATTTACAATCGTTGCTACTGTAAGACTTGATGAACATGGTGACTCCTATTTTGGCACTGGCTTTTGGAAAGAAATTTTTAAGTTTTATGTACTGAAAGCTGGCAGTAATATTGCACTACACATAAAAGGGCCTGGTCATCAGATATATGCTAACTTCCCCGATAAAATCATCTGTCCAGACTTTGTTCGGAGTAAGTTTTATTTTCAACTATCTGCATGTTGACTTACCCAGCAATATCAACTGAATTCTGTAGTATTTAAGCAACCAATTGTTATTCCCTTTTCTTATTATATTCCTACCTAATAACTTCTAGTTACCAATACACTTTTCCATTGCCCTGTTTGAACTAAATATTCACTGTACTCCCATTTCTATCAGAAAGCACCGCTAACAAGGAGACTCCGGAGGTGGAGAACGGGGCTGCCAACAAGCAGACGTGCGATGAGCTAGAACCGCAATCGACTCTAGCAGGCCTAAACTTCATCAGCAGCCTCCCCGATGATATGTTGAGAGTCATCATCTCCCTCCTCCCGATCAAATATGGGGCGCGAACAACCGTCCTTTCCCGGCGGTGGCGCCCCCTATGGAACTCCATCCCTCTCGACCTCATCGACACCCATGAGCTCTACCATGGCTATCGCAAGAGCTTGGATGCGTTCTCCAAGATCCTCGGCAGTCACCTTGGCCGAACCAAAGGCCTTAGAATGGGCAAGTTCCGTTCCAACGGCAAGGACCGAGCCAAGCTTGACGACTGGTTCCGATCCCCCGCCCTAGATCAGCTCGAGGAGCTCACTTTTGATGATGGGCATATGCTGTCGCTACCAACGTCCGCCCTCCGCCTCGCGCCCACGCTGCACGTTGCCAAGTTCAAGAACTGCCATTCCCCTCCCCCTTAATGACGTGCCCGCTCTTATTCTACCATGACTGAAGCACCTTGGGCTCGTCGTCGTCTGCCTCTCAAACGGTGACATGGAGCGCCTGCTCCATGGCTGTACTACACTCGAGTACATTTGTCTTCAGGCGATCAATGGGTTGAGTACCTTCCACTCACCTCCATGACTCTCCGGACTATTTATGTGTGTTGCTGGTGCGGCAGGAAGACATCACAAGATGTGTACCACGGTGAGGACACACCTGCACTTGAGAGATTACTTGTAATTAATCAAGAAGGTGCAACAAGAATCAATGTCATTTACGCGCCGAAATTGACAGTGGTGGGCTACTCGTCTGAAAAATACTCCATACTTGTTATTGGATCCACACCCGTTCAGGTACAACAGCTGCCTTCTACCTCTCCTTCTACAATTAACATTATTTCTAATTTTGAAGATGTTTGTTCGTCTGTCATGCAGAAAATGATTCCGAGAATCTTGAGCCCGAAACTGCGCACAACGAAGGTCTTGGCACTAGAATCTATTGGCCCCAACCTGGAGCAAGTTGTCAGTTTCCTGAGATGCTTTCCGTGCCTGGAGAAGCTATATATCGAGGTGATGTTCCTTTCCTATTAAATGTTAACCATAAGGGAGTTCAATTTGTGACACCTTTTTCCAAGTTTACAATGACAATGTACTACGATTTCTAAAGGTTCTTTTGGAGGATTTCAGTACATGCATGCCCCCCTCATATTGGCTGCTTGATCCGTATGGTTACAATCAATAAGCATTTCTCCTTTGGTTTCATATGTACTAGTTTTCTTAGGGAACTTTTCATCCACTCCAACCTCTTGTGAAGAAGGCTACATTTTTCTAGAATGTAATCAAATGCCCATGTTAATCATGTCAGATAGAAGATGGCATGTTAGTGCATTTTACAAATCCTGCAAACCAAATAGGCATGTAGTAATGTTCAAAATTGCATGTAGGCACTAACACGTTTTCTTCTTTTGCAGATAAGATTAGGCCCAGTGGTGGATAATGTGATATAATATAACAATCATGTCGAATGCCTAGATCTGCATCTCTCATAAATTACTTTGAACTCCTATCGAGGGACCTTACCAGAGATTATATTCGCCAGGTTCTTTGTTCTCAGAGCAAGGGTGCTGAAGGAAATGAGGTTTTCCCTACATTTATTTCACAAAAATGAATGGTTTGTTGATCAGCGCCGGCGCCTGCGGCAGAATGGAGTAGGCTCCAAAAATGCTGAATTTCATTTTGGAACTTCAGATGACAGAGTAATCGGAAGTCATCGTGTCAACCCCATACATGACTTCTCAGTGGCTGACCCCTTTGCAAAAGTTGGGAGGTTTCGAAACCAGACTTAGAAGCGGTGATATTAGTTTGAACCTCTCTGATATCCATGTTCAGCGGATCAACATGAGCGTTTGTAGCTGATGAGCTGAACTTCATTTCTAATATAAGTTTGAACCTTGTAATCTTCGAATTTGAGCCATATAACTCTGGAATTTGAACCTTTAAATATTTCAAGCTTTTGTGGTACAATCGTTCAAATGGCATCGTATGAGACTCGTATATTGCTAGCACTATTTTGACCTTAATATGCAATGGTCTTAGGTTTTATTAACCATTCTCGAATCTTTTTACCTTGTTGATCTCACAGCACACGATCTGTATAGCTAACTCGACTACGATCATCGACATTATTGCACACAGTTGGTTTCTTCCACCGTGTGCACTGTAGAGCGCAGAATTAATTATCGCACTCGAGTGTCCATCATCACCCTTCTGTGTAACTTTGACCTCATCACCCACTGGTAAACTTATGACCAAAGTCATTCCACACACTTCGTTTTTACAAAGCTTTTTGCCAATAAACGCCCAAGATTTGTCCCTCTTCTAGCCGACGCGTGGCCAAACTAGCCGAGCAGGAAGCTTGTGCGGCAAACAACACGGTAGTGCAGGAACAGACTTGCCGACAATACATTTGGCTCCTCTTTGAGCCCACACATGCGGTGCGGTGTTGTCAAGCGTGCACTGGAATCCTCCGCTATGAACGCCGTGACAAGATGTGACGACTACAGGGTGGCCGACCCCATTTATTATAGCGGCCATTTAACCCTTGTGTCTCTTCAACCTTTCGATCGTGCCCCACCATTGCAAGAAGCACACCCACCACGAGAAATTCTTATAGGGTATACTGCGCGGCTCCAATGGCACTCCGAGCGGCTGCCGACGACGAGCAGCAGTTCACCATGTGTGCCGTGGTGGACACCCACAGAAGGTTCATGGACCTCTTAGTGGTGTACACCAACGACCCGGTCTAGGTGGAGCACTCCATCCACATCATGGAGCTTTTGCTTGCCGAGGAGAAGTACAAGGTGGTCGGGTTTGACCTCAAGTACACCCGCGCTCGTGCTGGGTCTCAACCCAAGGTCGCCGTCGCCCAAATGTGCGTGTGCCACCACGTCCTCATCTACCACTACTGCCTGGCCACAAGGCCTTGCGAGCGTTTTGCTAGGTTTGTCAACAGCCCCCACTACATGTTCGCTACGGTGGACATCACCAACGATGTAAAGGCGCTCGAGAATTCGGGCATCGCCTGCCAGAATCTTATCGATGTCCAGGGCCAATACAAGATCTGGGGCAGCAAGGAGCATGAGAAGGACTCACTGGTTCACCTCGCCTAGGCCATCATCGACCCCTACTATAGAGACATGAAGGATTCGTGCAATAAGGACAAGCGTGCCTGGAACTTGGCCTAGATGGAGAAACTCGACAAAGCTCATGTCGTGTACGCGGCCAAGGAGGCGTACATGAGCTACAACATGTACAGGCGGATCTATGACATGAGGAAGTGCTTCCTTCCCCAAAACGGCTAGGGATCCAGCCAGAAGCAGAGCAACGGCAAGCGTCGTCGCAACAATAAGTAGATGATTAGATCCTCGTTTCTCCTACTTTAGTATGCATGTAATTGCTTACTTTGGTGTGTGGAAATATTATGTGTGTAGTCACTTGTGTAATTGTATGCTTAATTTGGTTATGCAATGCTGTCTTTTTAAGTATATATGTTGATGCTCTGTAGACAGAGCGTAGATGTTGTGCGGACAAAGAAAATCACATCGCACACAGACTAAACAATGGAACCCGTTGGTGATGTTTTCATCAATCACTCACATTGTATACCAGCAATCGTTTTCTCACAACACACACGGCTTGTTAGCAGTAATCGTCTGTGTTGTTATCGGTCTTCGCACACGTTTCCAACTATAGACCTATTTGCCGCGTATCACACACATCTTGTTAAGTTGAACCGTTTCTGTTCTCATGTCTCAACGCAAACAGTTCATTCAAGTGAACCGCATGCCGTATATCGCACACACCATGATCTGGCTGACCATTTCTTTCGTGTTGCCTAACACAAACAGTTCATCCGAGTGAACCGTATGTTGTACATCTGCTACCTCTTTTAGCACTGCGTTGGTTTTCCCCGAAGAGGAAGGGATGATGCAGCAAAGTAGCGTAAGTATTTCCCTCAGTTTTTGATAACCAAGGTATCAATCCAGTAGGAGGCTACGCGTGAGTCCCTCGTACCTGCACAAAACAAATAAATCCTTGCAACCAACTCAAATAGGGGTTGTCAATCCCTATAGGGCCACTTACGAGAGTGAGATCTGATAGATATGATAAGATAATATTTTTGGTATTTTTATGATAGAGATGCAAAGTAAAATAAAGGCAAAGTAAATGGCAAAGTAAATAACTAAGTAGTAGGAGATTGATATGATAAAGATAGACCCGGGGGCCATAGGTTTCACTAGTGGCTTCTCTCGAGAGCATAAGTATTCTACGGTGGGTGAACAAATTACTGTTGATCAATTGACAAAATTGAGCATAGTTATGAGAATATCTAGGTATGATCATGTATATAGGCATCACGTCCGAGACAAGTAGACCGACTCCTGCCTGCATCTACTACTATTACTCCACTCATCAACCGCTATCCAGCATGCATCTAGAGTATTAAGTTAAAAATAGAGTAACGCCTTAAGCAAGATGACATGATGTAGAGGGATAGACTCATGCAATATGAAGAAAATCCCATCTTGTTATCCTCGATGGCAAAAATACAATACGTGCCTTGCTGCCCTTACTGTCACTGGGAAAGGACACCGCAAGATTGAACCCAAAGCTAAGCACTTCTCCCATTGCAAGAAAGATCAATCTAGTAGGCAAAACCAAACTGATAATTCGAAGAGACTTGCAAAGATAACCAATCATACATAAAAGAATTCAGAGAAGATTCAAGTATTATTCATAGATAGACTTGATCATAAACCCACAATTCATCGGTCTCAACAAACGCACCGCAAAAAGAAGATTACATCGAATAGTTCTCCACAAGAGAGGGGGAGAACATTGTATTGAGATCCAAAAAGAGAGAAGAAGCCATCTAGCTACTAACTATGGACCCGTAGGTCTAAGGTAAACTACTCACACTTCATCGGAAGGGCTATAGTGTTAATGTACAAGCCCTCCGTGATCGATGCCCCCTCCGGCGGAGCTCCGGAACAGGCCCTAAGATGGGATCTCGTGGATACAGAAAGTTACGGCAGTGGAATTAGGGTTTTGGCTCCGTTCTGATCGTTTGGGGGTACGTGGATATATATAGGAGGAAGAAGTACGTCGGTGGAGCAACAGGGAGCCCATGAGGGTGGAGGGCGCGCCTGGGGGCAGGCGCGCCCCTACCTCATGGCCTCCTGTTAGTTGGCTTGACGTAGGGTCCAAGTCTCCTGAGTTGTATTCGGTGAGAAAATCACGTTCCCAGCGCTTTCATTCCGTTGGACTCCGTTTGATATTCCTTTTCTTTGAAACCCTAAAACAGGCAAAAAACAACAATTCTGGGCTGGGCCTCCGGTTAATAGGTTAGTGCCAAAAATAATATAAAAGTGGATAATAAAGCCCAATAATGTCCAATACAGTAGATAATATAGCATGGAGCAATCAAAAATTATAGATACATTGGAGACGTATAAAGCACCCCCAAGCTTAATTCCTACTCGTCCTCGAGTAGGTAAATGATAAAAACAGAATTTTTGATGCGGAGTGCTACTTGGCATAATTTTAATTTAATTCTTCTTAATTGTGGTATGAATATTCAGATCCGAAAGATTCAAGACAAAAGTTTATATTGACATAGAAAATAATAATACTTCAAGCATACTAACAAAGCAATAATGTCTTCTCCAAATAACATCGCCAAAGAAAGTTATCCCTACAAAATCATATAGTCTGGCTATGCTCTATCTTCACCACACAAAATATTTAAATCATGCACAACCCCGATGACAAGCCAAGCAATTGTTTCATACTTTTGACATTCTCAAAACTTTTTCAATTTTCATGCAATACATGAGCGTGAGCCATGGATATAGCACTATAGGTGGAATAGAGTGGTGGTTGTGGAGAAGACAAAAAGGGGAAGATAGTCTCACATCAACTAGGCGTATCAATGGGCTATGGTGATGCCCATCAATAGATATCAATGTGAGTGAGTAGGGATTGCCATGCAACGGATGTACTAGAGCTATAAGTATATGAAAGCTCAAAAAGAAACTAAGTGGGTGTGCATCCAACTTGCTTGCTCATGAAGACCTAGGGCAATTTTGAGGAAGCCCATCATTGGAATATACAAGCCAAGTTCTATAATGAAAAATTCCCACTAGTATATGAAAGTGATAACATGAGAGACTCTCTACTATGAAGATCATGGTGCTCCTTTGAAGCACAAGTGTGGTAAAAGGATAGTAGCATTGTCCCTTCTCTCTTTTTCTCTCATTATTTTGGGCCTTTTCTCTCTTTTTTTATGGCCTCTTTTCTTTCTCTCTTTTTTTCGTCCGGAGTCTCATCCCGACTTGTGGGGAATCATAGTCTCCATCATCCTTTCCTCACTGGGACAATGCTCTAATAATGATGATCATCACACTTTTATTTTTCTTACAACTCAACAATTACAACTCGATACTTAGAACAAAATATGACTCTACGTGAATGCCTCCGGTGGTGTACCGGGATATGCAATGATGCATGAGTGACAAGTATGAATGAATTATGAACGGTGGCTTTGCCACAAATACTATTTCAACTACATGATCATGCTAAGCAATATGACAATGATGGAGTGTCTCATAATAAACGGAATGGTGGAAAGTTGCATGGCAATATATCTCGGAATTGCTATGGAAATGCCATAATAGGTAGGTATGGTGGCTGTTTTGAGGAAGGTATATGGTGGGTGTATGATACCGACGAAAAGGTGCGCGGTATTAGAGAGGCTAGCAAAGGTGGAAGGGTGAAAGTGCATATAATCCATGGACTCAACATTAGTCATAAAGAACTCATATACTTATTGCAAAAATCTACAATTTATTAAAGCAAAGTATTACGCGCATGCTCCTAGGGAGATAGATTGGTAGGAAAAGACCATCGCTCGTTCCCGACCGCCACTCATAAGGAAGACAATCAATAAATAAATCATGCTCCGACTTCATCACATAACGGTTCACCATACGTGCATGCTACGGGAATCACAAGCTTCAACACAAGTATTTCTCAAATTCACAACTACTCAACTAGCATGAATTTAATATCACCATCTCCATTTCTTAAAACAATTATCAAGTATCAAACTTCTCATAGTATTCAACACACTCATAAGAGAGCTTTATTATTAATCTTGCATACCAAGCATATTAGGATTTTAATAAAATTACCATGCTATTAAGAATCTCAAAATAATCTAAGTGAAGCATGAGAGATCACTAGTTTCTATAAAACAAATCCACCACCGTGCTCTAAAAGGTATAAGTGAAGCACTAGAGCAAAATTATATAACTCAAAAGATATAAGCGAAGCATATAGAGTATTATAACAAATTCCAAATCATGTATGGATCTCTCAAAAGGTGTGTACAGCAAGGATGATTGTGGTAAACTAATAAGCAAAGACTCAAATCATACAAGACACTCCAAGTAAAACACATATCATGTGGTAAATAAAAATATAGCTCCAAGTAAAGTTACCGATAGAAGTAGACGAAAGAGGGGATGCCTTCCGGGGCATCCCCAAGCTTTGGCTTTTAGGTGTCCTTAGATTATCTTGGGGGTGCCATGGGCATCCCCAAGCTTAGGATCTTGCCACTCCTTGTTCCATAATCCATCAAATCTTTACCCAAAACTTGAAAACTTCACAACACAAAACTTAAAGTAGAAAATCTCGTGAGCTCCGTTAGCGAAAGAAAACAAAAGACCACTTCAAGGTACTGTAATGAACTTATTCTTTATTTATATGGGTGTTATACCTACTGTATTACAACTTCTCTATGGTTTATAAACTAATTTACTAGCCATAGATTCATCAAAATAAGCAAACAACACACGCAAAACAGAATCTGTCAAAAACAGAACAGTCCGTAGTAATCTGTAGCTAGCGCAAGATCTGGAACCCCAAAAATTCTAAAATAAATTGATGGAAGTGAGGAATTTATATATTAATCATCTGCAAAAATAATTAACTAAATATCACTTTCCAAATAAAAATGACAGCAGTTCTCGTGAGCGCTAAATTTCTGTTTTTTACAGCAAGTTCAACAAGACTTTCCCCAAGTCTTCCCAACGGTTCTACTTGGCACAAGCACTAATTAAACACAAAAAACACAAACAAAACAGAGGATAAATAATTTATTTATTACTAAGCAGGATCAAAAAGCAAGTAATAAAAATAAAATTGGGTTGCCTCCCAACAAGCGCTATCGTTTAACGCCCCTAGCTAGGCATAACAAGCAAGAATATATCTAGGTATTGCCATCTTTGGTAGGCAATCCATAAGTGGCTCTCATAATAGATTCATAAGGTAATTTAATTTTCTTTCTAGGAAAGTGTTCCATGCCTTTCCTTAATGGAAATTGGAATCTAATATTTCCTTCATATCAATAATTGCACCAATCGTTGTAAGGAAAGGTCTACCAAGAATAATAGGACATGAAGGATTGCAATCTATGTCAAGAATAATAAAATCTATGGGCACATAATTCCTATTTGCAACAATAAGAACATCATTCATTCTTCCCATAGGTTTTTTAATAGTGGAATCCGCAAGGTGCAAGTTTAGAGAGGAATCATCAAAATCACGCAAACCTAACAAATTACACAAAGTCTTTGGAATCGTGTAAACACTAGCACCCAAATCACATAAAACATAGCATTCATGATCTTTAATTTTAATTTTAATAGTTGTTTCCCACTCATCATAAAGTTTTCTAGGGATAGAAACTTCCAATTCAAGTTTTTCTTCATAAGATTGCATCAAGGCATCAACGATATGTTTAGTAAACGCTTTATTTTGACTATAAGCATGAGGCGAATTTAGCACGGATTGCAACGAGGAAATACAATCAATCAAAGAGCAATTTTCGTAGTTAAATTCCTTGAAATCCATAATAGTGGGTTTAGCAGCATCTAGGGTTTTAATTTTTACAATCCCACTTTTATCAAATTTAGCATCAAGATCAAAAGATTCAGAATTCTTGGAATGCCTTCTAGGTAAAGGTGGATCATATTCATTCCCATCATTATCAAGATTCATATTGCAAAACAAAGATTTAATAGGGGACACATCAATAACTTTTAGATCTTCATCATTATTTTCATAGGAACTAGAAGAACACGCTTTTATAAAGACATCTTTCTTAGCACGCATCCTAGCGGTTCTTTCTTTGCACTCGTCAATGGAAATTCTCATGGCTTTGAGAGACTCATTGATATCATGCTTAGTTGGAATAGATCTAAGTTTCAAAGAATCAACATCAAGAGCAATTCTATCAACGTTCCTAGCCAAATCATCAATCTTAAGCAATTTTTCTTCAATCATAGCATTAAAATTCTTTTGCGAAGTAATAAATTCTTTAATATTAGATTCAAAATCAGAGGGCATCTTATTATAATTTCCATAGGAATTGTTGTAGGAATTACCATAATTATTAGAGGGATTACTAGGATAAGGCCTAGGATTGAAATTTCCTCTATACGCATTATTACCAAAATTGTTCCTACCAACAAAATTCACATCCATAGCTTCATTATTATTCTCAATAAAAGTAGACAAGGGCATATCATTAGGATCAGAAGAGACACTCTTATTAGCAAATAATTTCATAAGTTCATCCATCTTTCCAATCAAAACATCAATTTCTTCTATCGCATGCACCTTTCTATTAGTGGATCTTTCAGTATGCCATTGAGAATAATTAACCATAATATTATCTAGGAGTTTAGTAGCTTCTCCTAAGGTGATTTCCATAGAAGTGCCTCCCGCGGCCGAATCCAAAATATTTCCAGAAGCAAAATTCAATCCAGCATAAAAAAATTGTATAATCATCCACAAATTTAAACCATGAGTAGGGCAATTACGTATCATTAATTTCATTCTCTCCCCAGCTTGTGCAACATGTTCATGATCAAGTTGCTTAAAGTTCATAATATCGTTTCTAAGAGAGATGATTTTAGCGGGACGAAAATACTTAGAGATAAAAGCATCTTTGCAGTTATTCCATGAATCAATACTATTTTTAGGCAAAGACGAAAACCAAGCTTTAGCACGATCGCTAAGCGAAAAGGGAAATAGCTTCAATTTAACGATATCATTATCCACATATTTCTTCTTTTGCATGTCACACAAATCAAAGAAGCTATTTAGATGGGTAGCGGCATCTTCACTAGGAAGGCCAGAGAACGGATCTTTCATGACAAGATTCAACAAAGCAGTATTAATTTCACAAGATTCAGCATCGGTAAGAGGAGCAATCGGGGTGCTAATAAAATCATTGTTGTTGGTATTGGTGAAGTCACACAATTTAGTATTATCTTGAGCCATCGCGACAAACAAGCAAACTAACACACAAGCAAACAAAACGCAAGCGGACAAAAAGGGGCAAATAGAGAAAGAGAGGGAGGATAGAGGTAGAGGGCGAATAAAACGGCAAGGGTGAATTGGGGGGAGAGGAAAACGAGAGGCAAATGGCAAATAATGTAATGCGGGAGATAAGGGTATGTGATGGGTACTTGGTATGTTGACTTTTGCGTAGACCTCCCCGGCAATGGCGCCAGAAATCCTTCTTGCTACCTCTTTTAGCACTGCGTTGGTTTTCCTCGAAGAGGAAGGGATGATGCAGCAAAGTAGCGTAAGTATTTCCCTCAGTTTTTGAGAACCAAGGTATCAATCCAGTAGGAGGCTACGCGCGATTCCTCGTACCTGCACAAAACAAATAAATCCTCGCAACCAACGCAAATAGGGGTTGTCAATCCCTATAGGGGCACTTATGAGAGTGAGATCTGATAGATATGATAAGATAATATTTTTGGTATTTTTTATGATAGAGATGAAAAGTAAAATAAAGGCAAAGTAAATGGCAAAGTAAATAACTAAGTAGTAGGAGATTGATATAATAAAGATAAACCTGGGGGCCACAGGTTTCACTAGTGGCTTCTCTCGAGAGCATAAGTATTCTACGGTGGGTGAACAAATTACTGTTGAGCAATTGACAAAATTAAGCATAGTTATGAGAATATCTAGGTATGATCATGTATATAGGCATCACGTCCGAGACAAGTAGACCGACTCCTGCCTGCATCTACTACTATTACTCCACTCATCGACCGCTTTCCAGCATGCATCTAGAGTATTAAGTTAAAAATAGAGTAACGCCTTAAGCAAGATGACATGATGTAGAGGGATAGACTCATGCAATATGAAGAAAATCCCATCTTGTTATCCTCGATGGCAACAATACAATATGTGCCTTGCTGCCCTTACTGTACCGGGAAAGGACACCGCAAGATTGAACCCAAAGCTAAGCACTTCTCCCATTGCAAGAAAGATCAATCTAGTAGGCAAAACCAAACTGATAATTCGAAGAGACTTGCAAGGATAACCAATCATACAAAAAATAATTCAGAGAAGATTCAAATATTATTCATAGATAGACTTGATCATAAACCCACAAATCATCGATCTCAACAAACACACCGCAAAAAGAAGATTACATCGAATAGTTCTCTACAAGAGAGGGGGAGAACATTGTATTGAGATCCAAAAAGAGAGAAGAAGCCGTCTAGCTACTAACTATGGACCCGTGGGTCTGAGGTAAACTACTCATACTTCATCGGAAGGGCTATAGTGTTGATGTACAAGCCCTACGTGATCGATGCCCCCTCCGGCGGAGCTCCGGAACAGGCCCCAAGATGGGATCTCGTGGATACAGAAAGTTACGGCGGTGGAATTAGGGTTTTGGCTCCGTTCTGATTGTTTGGGGGTACGTGGATATATATAGGAGAAAGAAGTACGTCGGTGGAGCAACAGGGGGCCCACGAGGGTGGAGGGCGCGCCTGGGGGCAGGCGCGCCCCCCTACCTCGTGGCCTCCTGTTAGTTGGCTTGACGTAGGGTCCAACTCTCCTGAGTTGTATTCGGTGAGAAAATCACGTTCCCGAAGGTTTCATTCCGTTTGGACTCCGTTTGATATTCCTTTTCTTCAAAACCCTAAAACAGGCAAAAAAACATCAATTCTGGGCTGGGCCTCCGGTTAATAGGTTAGTCCCAAAAATAATATAGAAGTGGATAATAAAGCCCAATAATGTCCAAAATAGTAGATAATATAGCATGGAGCAATCAAAAATTATAGATACGTTGGAGATGTATCAACATCGCACACACCTTCATCTGGCTGCCCGTTTATTTTGTGTTTCCTAATCACAAATAGTTAATTGATCTGAATTGTATGCCCTACATCGCACACGCATCTAAAATCTGAACCGTGTTTGATGCATCCTCCATCACAAACGTTTTGCACCTTTTTTGACGGTTTTTTACACCACTATTTGCAATTATGGCATCACACACAGTTTCGTCGAAGGGCCTTTGATCGTAGTGTCGTGTTAGCAGCATCCTGCAGTATCATAGATCGCACCATAACTAATAAAGTACGGTTATGACATTCAGACACACCATTACGTTGTGGTGTTCCAGGTGGCGTGAGTTTGTGAAACTATTCCAAAATGAAGGCCAAACTCGTAACTCAAATATTTGCTTGCGCGATCAGATCATAGAAACTTTATTTTCTTGTTATGATGATTCTCTACTTCACTCTGAAATTCTTTAAACCTTTTCAAATGTTTCAAACTTGTGTTTCATCAAGTAGATATACCCATACCTACTTAAATCATCTGTGAAGGTGAGAAAATAACGATACCCGCCGCGTGCCTCAATACTCATCGGACCGCATACATTGGTATGTATTATTTCCGATAAGTCCTTTGCTCGCTTCATTGTTCTGGAGAATGGAGGTTTAGTCATCTTGCCCATTTGGCATGGTTCGCAAGTATCAAATGATTCATAATCAAGTGATTCCAAAATTCCGTCTGCATGGAGTTTCTTCATGCGCTTACACCAATATGACTTAAACGGTAGTGCCACAAGTATGTTGCACTATCATTATCAACTTTGCATCTTTTGGCATCAATATTATGAATATATATTTTACTACGATCGAGAATCAATAAACCATTCACCTATGGTGTATGACCATAGAAGGTTTTATTCATGTAAATAGAACAACAGTTATTCTCTGACTTAAATGAATAACCATATTGCAATAAACATGATCTAATCATATTCATGCTTAACGCAAACACCAAATGACATTTATTTTAGGCTCAACACTAATCCCGAAGGTAGAGGGAGCGTGCGATGGTGATTGTATCAACCTTGGAATCACTTCCAACACACATCGTCACCTCGCCCTCAACTAGTCTCTGTTCATTTTGTAACTCTTGTTTCAAGTTACTAATCTTAGAAACTGAATTGGTATCAAATACCCAGTGGTTACTATGAACACTAGTAAAGTACACATCAATAACATGTATATCAAATATACCTTTGTTCACTTTGCCATCCTTCTTATCCGCCAAGTATTTGGGGCAGTTCCGGTTCCAGTGACCATTTTCTTTGTAGTAGAAGCACTCAGTTTCAGGCTTGGGTCTAGCTTTGGGCTTCTACATAGGAGTGGCAACTTGTTTGTTGTTCTTCTTGTAATTCCCTTTCTGTCCCTTGCCCTTTTTCTTGAAACTAGTGGTCTTGTTAACCATCAACACTTGATGCTCTTTATTGATTTCTACCTTCACTGATTTCAACATTTCGAAGAGCTTGGGAATCATTTTCGTTATCCCTTGCATATTATAGTTCATCGCGAAGTTCTAGTAGCTTGGTGATAGTGACTAGAGAACTCTGTCAATCACTATCTTATTTGGAAGATTAACTCCCACTTGATACAAGCGATTGTAGTACCCAGTCATTCTAAGCACATGCTCACTGGCTAAGCTATTCTCCTCCATCTTGTAGGCAAAGTACTTGTCAAAGGTCTCATAGCTCTCGACACGGGCATGAGTTTTAAATACCAATTTCAGCTCTTGGAACATCTCATATGTTCCACG
Organism: Triticum urartu; assembly: GCF_003073215.2. NCBI lineage: Eukaryota > Viridiplantae > Streptophyta > Magnoliopsida > Poales > Poaceae > Triticum > Triticum urartu. The sequence goes on along the minus strand of NC_053028.1, from coordinate 180,980,606 downwards.
GCATTCAAAACATCTTTGAAGCCCCAATTCTAAGTCGTAAACCATGGCACACTAAACTATCAAGTAGTCATCATATTGAGCTTGTCAAACGTTCATAACATCTGCATCAGCTCCTGCAACAGGTCTGTCACCTAGCGGTGCATCAAGGACATAATTCTTCTATGCAACAATGAGGATAATCCTCAGATCACAGACCTAGTCATCTTTCAACTTATTTTTCAAGCAATGAGCAATTGATCTACAACATAATTTGCAAATACTATCAGGACTAGGTTCATGATAAATTAAGTTCAATTAATAAAATTACTTAAGAACTCCCACTTAGCAAGTGGGAGACTGAAGTTGTTATTTATATTTCCTTATACCATGATAAATGTTTATTATTCATGCTAGAATTGTATTAACCGGAAACTTAGTACATGTGTGAATACATAGACAAAATAGAGTGTCCCTAGTATGCCTCTACTTGACTAGCTCGTTAATCAAAGATGGTTAAGTTTCCTGACCATAGACAAGACCCATCCGTTAGCTTAGCATAATGATCATTTAGTTTTATTGCTATTGCTTTCTTCATGACTTATACATGTTCTTCTCACTATGAGGTTATGCAACTCCCGAATACTTGAGGAACACCTTGTGTGCTATCAAACGTCACAATGTAACTGGGTGATTATAAAGATGCTCTATAGGTGTCTCCAAAGGTGTTTGTTGAGTTGGCATAGATCGATATTAGGATTTGTCACTCTGAGTATCGGAGAGGTATCTCTGGGCCCTCTCGGTAATGCTCATCACTATAAGCCTTGCAAGCAATGTGACTAATGAGTTAGTTGCGGGATGATGCATTATAGAATGAGTAAAGAGACTTGTCGATAAAGATATTGAACTAGGTATAATGATACCGATAATCGAATCTGGGGAAAGTAACATACCGATGACAAAGGGAACAACGTATGTTGTTATGCAGTTTAACCGATGAAGATCTTCATAGAATATGTAGGAGCCAATATCAGCATCCAAGTTCCACTATTGGTTATTGACCGGAGATGTGTCTCGGTCATGTCTACATTGTTCTCGAATTCGTAGGGTCCGCACGCTTAACGTTCGAGGACAATTTGTATTATGAGTTATGTGATTTGATGACTGAAGTTTGTTCGGAGTCCCGGATTAGATCACGGACACGACGAGGAGTCTCTAAATGGTCAAGAGGTAAAGAGCTATATATTGGAAGGCTATATTCGGACATCGGAATGGTTTTGAGTGATTCGGGTATTTTTCGGAGTACCGGAGAGTTACGGGAATTCGCCAGGGAAGTAATGGGCCTTAATGGGCTTTAGGGGAAAGAAGGGCCTCAAGGGATGCCCCCCCCCCCCCGCCCATGGCTGGTCCAAATTGGACTAGGAGGGGGCGGCGCCCCCTCTTGCCTTCTCCCCTCTTCCTCCTTCCCTCCTTCTCCTAGTTGGAATAGGAAGGGGGGCGAATCCTACTTGGACCGGGAGTCCAAGTAGGACTCTCCCCCTATGGCGTGCCCCCCTTGGGTCGGCCTCCTCTTCCCCCTCCTTTATATACGTGGGAGGGGCACCCCAAAGGTACACCAAGTCTTCTCTTAGCCGTGTGTGGTGCCCCCCTCCACAGTTACACACCTTGGTCATATCGTCGTAGTGCTTAGGCGAAGCCCTGTGCCGGTAACTTCATCATCACCGTCGCCACATCGTCGTGCTAATGAAACTCTCCCTCGTCCTTAACTGGATCAAGAGCTCAAGGGACGTCATCGAGCTGAACGTGTGCTGAACACGGAGGTGCTGTACGTTCGGTGCTTGGATCAATTGGATCGTGAAGACGTTCGACTACATCAACCTCGTTACTAAACGCTTCTACTTTCGGTCTACAAGGGTACGTGGACACACTCTCCCCGCTCGTAGCTATGCATATCCTACATAGATCTTGCGTGATCGTAGGCAATTTTTTTTTAAAATTGCATGCCGCGTTCCCCAATAGGATCGAAAGTAGGTCTAGAGGGGGTGATTAGACTACTTGAGCAAATTAAAATCTAGCATTTTCCCAATTTTAAGTCTTGGTAGATTTTAGCAACTTAGCACAAGTCAAGCAATCAACCTACACATGTAATTCTAAGAGTATAGCACGGAAAGTGAAACATTGCATATGAAGGTAAAGGGAGGGGTTTGGAAAGGCAAACGCAATGTAGACACATAGATTTTTGGCGTGGTTCCAATAGGTGGTGCTATCGTACATCCACGTTGATGGAGACTTCAACCCACTAAGGGTAACGGTTGCGCGAGTCCACGGAGGGCTCCACCCATGAAGGGTCCACGAAGAAGCAACCTTGTATATCCCACCATGGACATCGCCCACGAAGGACTTGCCTCACTTGGGTAGATCTTCATGAAGTAGGTGATCTCCTAGCCCTTACAAACTCCTTGGTTCAACTCCACAATCTTGACGGAGGCTCCAAAGTGACACCTAACCAATCTAGGAGACACCACTCTCCAAAAGGTAATATATGCTATGTTCATGATGAACTCCTTGCTCTTGTGCTTCAAATGATAGTCTCCCCAACACTCAACTCTCTCTCACAGATTTGGCTATGGTGGAAAGATGATTTGAGTGGAAAGCAACTTGGGGAAGGCTAGAGATCAAAATTCTTCTGGTTGGATTTGAATGTCTTGGTCTCAACACATGAGTAGGTGGTTCTCTCTCAGAAAATGAGTAGTGTAAGTGTAGGCATATTCTGATGGTTGTCTCTTGAATAGAGAAGGGGTGGAGGGGCATATATAGACTCCACACAAAATCTAATCGTTACACACATTTGACCCAATTCGATCAGACCGAATAAGTGAACTCGGTGAGACCGATTCAGTTGAAAATGTGAACGTTAGGATTCTCGGTGGAACCGACATGATTAACTCAGTGGGACCGATGTGCTAGGGTTAGGGCAAAACCTCATCTCGGTTTGACCGATTACATAAACTCGGTCAGACCGATTTTAGTAGTAAGTAAATAGAGAGTTGGTCAGGCAAACTCGGTGGGACCGATCGCTCCTTTCGGTGATACCAAAACGTTATGAAAGGGAAACAGAGAGTTTGCATTGTGAACTCGGTGGGACCGATCGCTCATTTCAGTGAGATCGAAACGTTACGAAGGGAAACAAAGAGTTTACAATCCCATCTCGGTGAGACCGAAATCCCTATCGGTGAGGCCGAACTGATTAGGGTTTCTGGCTATGGCTATGTCAAAGCAACTCGGTGGCGCCGGATGGATCAAATCGGTGGGGCTGAGTTTGACTTTAGGTTTAGGACATATTTGGATTTGAGAGAGTGGTTGAGGGCTTTGGAGTATATCACTAAGCATTTTGAGCAAGTAGACAATTAAGCAACACCTCATCTCCTTTTAATACTATTGGCTTTTCCTATGGACTCAATGTGATCTTGGATCACTAAAATAGAAATGAGGAGTCTTGCGCTTTTGCCAATATTTGTCCTTAGCATTTTGAGGGGTCCACATCTCTAGTCCATGCCATGCCAATCATTGAACTTCCCAAAATAATCAACTTGAATGGATATTAGTTCAATGAGCTATATGTTGTTATGAATTACCAAAACTACCCAGGGATTAGTTGCACTTTCAATCTCCCCCATTTTGGTAATTGATGACAACATATAGATCAAAGCTTCGACAAATGATAATAAGAATGAAATTTATCTTCGGTTTGAGAAGTATGTGATAAGCAAGAGCCCCTCCTAAATTTGTGCATTATTTAAAATTTGCTTTTGGATGCAAATGCACAATCAATTAGGATCATGGGTTACTCTTCCATGTCGCATACATCTTGGTGGAGTGCTGAAAAAGATAGAATATAAATAACATGCACTCATCACCAAGGCAAACATGATTGATCACACATAAGTAATAACATAGCATCATCCAAGCACACATTAAAGCATAATATGATCAACCATATGATCATAAGAGTATCCCACACACAAGCACAAATACTGTAGCAAGCACACAAGCAAATAATAAGTAGCAAGAGAGGCAAACAAAAGCAAAACACACTCTCTCGCGAAGCCTATGATCTATACACTTTCTCCCCCTTTGGCAACAAGTTACCAAAAAGCTTGAAAATGCATAGTGCTATGCGGCACTCTAAGCACGATCTCCGGGAGCTCTCGTGTGCGAAGATGGCGTGGAGAGGACAGCATGTGCAAAAACTTATGCTAAATTCTGAGGAACTGGAGGGGTTCCCACTATAGGGGCAACTGGCTGGCTGCAGGTGCTGATGTGGTAGCTCTTGTGACACTGACTGGCACAGTTGCTGACCTTTGTGCTCTAGGCACTCTCTGATATGCCTCTGTGGTAGTTCTTCCTCTCCTGTCCTCTGCTTCTTCTTGGAGTTGCTCAACTATGGTCTGAATCTCTATGACCTTCAAGTCTAGATCATAAAATTTTGTTTCAGTGATTCTCTCAAGACTTTCTTGATTTTGAGTCAGGGTGGCTAGTCCTTTCTCAATTCTCACTGTGGCCTCAAGCAGATAGCCGAGCTGATCCTACTTGGTCTTGAGATTTGCAGCTGACGCATTGGAATCTTGGAAGTCTTTGCATCTTTTGCCTTCTCTCTCTTCTCCCGAGCCTCTGCAGATGTAGGATGTGAAGTATCCATGACAACAATGTTGTCCTCACGGTCTGGTCTCAAGGGAAGGTGCTCTCTATCTAGCAGATATGTTCCTGTGCCCACCTTGGAGTTGATGAACATCTGAATGTGTGGGGCATATCCACATGACCTATTTTGATCTACTGCAGTTCTCTTAATTGTTTCAACAATCAAGGTCATCACTCATCACCTTGAACTTCTCTGGCGCATCAAACATGTGTAGCAAGTTGATTGAGTGCCCTCTGATCATCCTGTCATCTCCAAACTTGGGCAACAAAGTATGCCTCAATATGGTGTTGATGGTTGGCAGCCTTGACAGTAAATAGTAGATAGAGCCAAATTTATGAGTCTCCAAGGCATCATCTGGTATCTCATTATACATATGTGCCATGGAGTTGTGACCTTTCCTGGGCTTTGCATAGACATCTGTGTCATCTTCAGCTTCTGCAGGAGCATTGATCAGCTTGGACCACTCAGCAATAGAGGATTGGTACCTTGTACTCTCAGTCATCCAGACTACCTTGCCATCTGGGTAGAAATGGGCAGTGGAATAGAATTGCATCACCATCTCATCATTCCATTTGGTCAATTTCTGACCCACAAATGTGTCCACTCCATTCATTCTGAAGCTCTCATGAACTCCAGGAAAGTAGTCTTCATTGTCATCAATGAATGTCCAGTCGACCCATCTCATATCACTCACTATGGGCTTCTTGTCAAGGAGAACTGTCTCATAGAAGTCCTGCTGCTCCTTGGTGTGAAACATGTAATCCACAATAGTCCTTCTCCTTGTTGCATAAGGGTCTGTCTACCTCCATAGTCTGAGACCTGCATCTTTCCTCAATTTCATGTTTTCAGCAACCGGATGAGTGTCATCATGGTCTGGTATCTTGGGCTTGAGATTTCTAAGCACCTGGGGCTCTTCCTCTTCTTGAACCTCTGGCATTGGGGCCTTGTTCTTCTCAGCAGCTGGGATATTCCTTGTTGATCTCTTAGGTGTTGTTGGCTTTGGAGCTTGAGCTTGTGAGGATTTCTTGGGAGCAGTCTTGGGCTTAGAAGGTGCAGCCCCAGACTTGATTGCATCTCCCATCAACTTCTGAGTTTTCTGAGCTGGTGCAGCATCTTCTTCATCCTCTTCCTCATCTGATTCCATCATCATGGAAGGCTTTCCAATAACTCTGGCCATGGTCTTCTTGACCCTTTCCTTTCTCTTCTTGCCTCCACCAGCCTCTTCTTCTCTTGGTTCAAGTGTGAAATCCATGGTTTCCTGAGTTGAGGCTCTTACTTTGGACATGGGCTTCCTCTGAGCAGGAGCCTTCTTCTTCATCCCTGGCTTAATGCCAGCAGCAGCAACTTGTTCTTTCTTGATCACCTTCTTCTTGGAAGTGACCTCCTCATCAACCACAAAATCTTCATCTTCAGATTCTGAGTTCCTTTTCCTCCTCTGCCTAGTTGCATCCTTGGGCATGTTGCTTGGGGTGCTTCCGCTACCCTCATCATAACTATTGTTGGAGGGACTAGTGCCCTCACTGAGATTCTGGTGCTCCTCTGACCTGTTCTGGCTGACACTCTGGTCTGACATGGCTAAAGCTGACCCTGTGAACAGATGGGTAGAGATAGAGTAGATGAGCATCGCAAAGCACAACTATTTTGGCAAAAGGAATGACTCAAAAACTTAATTTTAGATTTCTACAGAAAGCATTTCGGAGCTATCGATATGACAAACTCGGTGACACTGAAGCAACTTTAGAGTCTAAACTAGTGAAATCAGTCAAACCGAGACACAGTTCGGTGACTCCGAGACGCTAGGGTTTCACTGAGAAAGTAAACTCGGTCACACTGATTTGTACACTTCGGTCAGACCGAGTAGTACATGTGAAGTGGCCTGGGCCAAATCAGAGACCGAATTCTCCAAATCGGTCGGTCCGAGATGAGTTTGGCGGAAACCTAACCCTAAGTTTTTGGATCAAAACTAATCTAAAGGGAGTTTTGGTTGGATAGAACTATTTCAATCCTGGCAAGAATCATGGCATTGACATTAGTGCAAGAATTGGAGATAAAGATTGCACAAGGGGGTAAAGTTCATACCCTAACTTACCGATGAACCCGCTACGACGACAACGGTGGTGAAGATTCCCATTGACAGCGGCGAAAACTAGCGGCAGGAGGATGCTGGCGACAAGGAGACGATCCGGAGACCTCGAGTCCGTGGAGCTAGACAGGCATGGGCGAAGCGTTTACAGGAATTTCCAAATTTTCAGCCCATGAGTATATATATCTAGACTCTGTCGGTGTGACCGGGTGGAACGACTCGGTGGCACCGAGATGTAGAATCGCACGCGGTTGCTGCAACTTGGTGAGACCGAACTATTCTAATTGGTTGCACCGAGGTGAAAACCTAGATCAACCCAATGAATTCGGTGAGACCGTGTAGCGACCCAACCTCAAACGGTCAAGCCTCTGTGTATCCGTGTCATCCCTGGATCGGTATGCTGACACACACAGTACAACAATGTATATATCAAAGTGCAATCACATGTATAAATAACATAAAACTGATATACACCTCATATGTCTCAGCGGAAACAAACATAAGGGTGTGGAGTCCCATCAACGCCAATGGCAAGTTGAGTGTAGACCGTAACCCTACAACGTAACTCTTACCCGTCGTAGAAAATTCCTGCAACATAAGACGTTGTGGCCCTGTAGGTTAGTACATTGAATGTACTGGCAAGTCACGTCATAAGAATAATCAACCTATACATGCAATTTGGCTGGTGGAAAGCAGTAAGTTTAGTTTTTGCATTGTAACACCCTGGATATGATTTTCCCAATATGTACTCCAACTCTTGCCATTTCCGGCGTTAAGTTATTTTATTTTCTCGGGTTCGGGTCTTTGTCTCCGTGTGTTGTTATCGTTGTCATGCATCTCATATCATGTCATCATGTGCATTGCATTTGCATATGTGTTCATCTCATGCATTCGAGCATTTTCCCCGTTGTCCGTTTTGCATTCCGGCGCTTCGTTCTCCTCCGGTGGTCATTTTTATTTTTCTTTCGTGTGTGGGGATTAAAAAATTCCAGATTGTACTGAGACTTGCCAAGCGGCCTTGGTTTAGTACCGCTAGACCGCCTGTCAAGTTTCGTATCATTTGGACTTCGTTTGATGCTCCAACGGTTAACCTAGGGACCGAAAAGGCCTCGTGTGTGTTGCAGCCCAACACCCCTCCATTTTGGCCCAAAACCCACCAAAACCCTCTCCATCATCAAGAGCGTTCGATCACAATCGCGTGGCTGAAAACCGCACCTCAATTGGACACTCCTAGCTCCCTCTATGACTATTTAAAGACACCCCCGAATTTCCTCTTCCCCTTCCTCCCGAAACCCTAGATCCACTTCGTCCGCCGCCGCCGGACAATTTCTTTCACCGACGAACATGTCCGGCTAGCGCCACCGCCGTCACGTGGCGTTCCCCCGTTGGTCGCGCCGCCCTCGCCACCGCATCGCCTGTCCCCGCCGCCGCGCGGCCCGGGAGCCCGAAGCCGGCCCCCGCAGCCCGCTCCCTCGCGTCACCCGCCCGCGCGCCTCTTATCCCGCGCCGGCGAGCCTCCAGCTCCGGCCGCCGCCCGCCATCGTCACCGGCAACCTCCGCCGCCCGCCATCGCCACCGGCGACCTCCGCCGCCGCCAACCTCCGCCGGTGCCCGCCGCCTCATCGCGTCGCTCCGGCCCCTCACCGCCCGGATCCGGCGCCCCAAGCCCTCTCCGGCCGGCCTCGACTCGGTCTCTGGCGAACCTCGTAGATCGCGCCGGCCAGATTTGGATCCGGATCCCGTCTGGGTTGACTTTTCTGCCCGAAACCCTAATTATTTGCTCATGTTCATCATGTCATAACTCCTCATCCGTAGCTCCATTTTGGGCATATAGCATATCAAAATGTTCGTCTCAGAGAGCACATCATTTCATCTCATTGCATCATTTTCATTTGAGTTCATCTTGATTCCCGAAATGCTGTTAGAAGAGTGCTATTTGAGATAATTGTCAGATCTGCTGCTCCAATTAGATATTTGTCATTTTTGCCATGTTTATTGTGTCCATGATATGCCCCTGAGCTCTACATGAGTTTTGTTATATGTTTTGCCATCTATCCAGAGGTGCAACCCATGTATTTTTGTGATGTGTGTGGTGACTAGCACAAGCTTGCAAAGTGGTGCATTCGTTAATGCTGATTTCAGGGACTTGGCATTTCCACTAAGTCCTTGGACTGTTTATCTCATTATGCCATATGTTCATCTTGTTTCCTAGTGATCCATGCCTCTTTTGAGGATGATCAGTAAGGATGTTTTGTTAATCTTGTAGTGCTCTATCCATCTATGTCTTTGTTTGAAATTATGGAGCACCCTAGCTTGAGTCGATCGAGCTCTACTTTTGTCATTTCGTGAATCTGGGCAGATTGTCTACTTGTTAGCGATTTTGCCGGGGATGTTGTAGTTGATCCGTGCATGATATGTTATTGTTCTTGCAATGTCTAGCTTGTATTTTGTGTATTCTTGATGGGTGTATGCTTAGATTGTCATGACTTGCTCTGTAGTGAGTGCATCGAGCTTGTAAACATGCCTACTTGATATCTGTTTCAGCATGCTCCAGTTTTCACTAAGTCTGAGAACTGATTATGTTTTTGCCATGTTCACATGCTTGCAATTGTATTTTCTGATCCCTTTTGGCTCAAGGTCACTAAGGGGATTCTGTCAAGCTCTTTGAGTAGCTCCATGCCATGCTTTACTTTGCCATGTTCAGGTCCTGTAGCATATTGTTTTCATGCTCCAAAGAGTGCTACCTGATCTGAAATTCCAGACAAGTGTTAATTTCACTAAGTCTGAAATCTGTTTGCCAAATGCATTTTTGCCATGCTTGTTCGAACCCATTAATGGATGAATTGGCCGTAGCTCAGTGCTAGTATTTTGTTAAGCCTCATGAGAGGATCCCAGACATGTATTTTGATGCCATGTTTGGGTGCTGCAGCATGTTCATCTTGTTGCATTTAGATGGCTACTGGCTGTAAATCGCAGAACGTGGTCATATTTGAATTGCTTGCCATTTCCAAACCGTAACTCCGATTCCGGCGTTCTTTATATCGTTTTCAAGCGATTTCATCTCATCTTTCCAGTTTCACATTTGGATTGCCAAGTTTAGGCCAGGTTCACGCATTCCTTGTCAAATCTTTCATATGCATCCCATATTGCATCCCGCATAGCATACCATGTTTGCATCATGTTGTTTGAGTTTGCACGGGGTTGATTGTGTCCTTGTTGCTTGTTTGTCTTGTTTGGGTAGAGCCGGGAGACGAGTTCGCTAATGAGGAGCCCGTTGAGTTTGCTTTCGAGGATCCAGTCAACTCTGACAACTTTGCAGGCAAGATGATCATACCCTTGAAATCACTACTATCTTTGCTTTGCTAGATGCTCGCTCTTTTGCTATGCCTATGCTACGATGCCTACCACTTGCTTATCATGCCTCCCAAATTGCCATGTCAAACCTCTAACCCACCATGTCCTAGCAAACCGTTGATTGGCTATGTTACCGCTTTGCTCAGACCCTCTTATAGCGTTGCTAGTTGCAGGTGAAGATTGGAGACCGTTCCTTGTTGGAACATTATTTACTTGTTGGGATATCATTATATTATCTTGTTATCTTAATGCATCTATATACTTGGTAAAGGGTGGAAGGCTCGGCCTCTCGCCTAGTGTTTTGTTCCACTCTTGCCGCCCTAGTTTCCGTCATATCGGTGTTATGTTCCTGGATTTTTGCGTTCCTTACGCGATTGGGTTATAATGGGAACCCCTTGATAGTTCGCCTTGAATAAAGCTTTTCCAGCAATGCCCAACCTTGGTTTTACCATTTGCCACCTAGCCTCTTTTCCCTTGGGTTTCCGGAGCCCGAGGGTCATCTTATTTAGACCCCCCCCCCCCGGGGCCAGTGCTCCTCTGAGTGTTGGTCCGACCGAGTAGACTTCGGGGCCACCTCGGGGCAACTTGAGGGTTGGTTTTACTCGTAGGATGTCTCATCTGAGTGTGCCCTGAGAACAAGATATGTGCAGCTCCTATCGGGATTTGTCGATACATTCGGGCGGTGTTGCTGGATTTGTTTTAACTTGTCGAAGTGTCTTGTAGAACCGGGATACCGAGTCTGATCGAAATGTCTCGGGAGAAGGTCTATTCCTTCGTTGACCGTGAGAGCTTGTCATGGGCTAAGTTGGGACTCCCTTGCAGGGATTTGAACTTTCGAAAGTCGTGCCCGCGGTTGTGGGTAGATGGGAATTTGTTAATGTCCGGTTGTAGATAACTTGAACCTTAACTTAATTAAAATGAATCAACTGAGTGTGTTACCGTGATGGCCACTTCTCGGCGGAGTCCGGGAAGTGGACACGGTGTTGGAGTAATGCTTGCACAGGTTGCCCTCTAGTTTCTCGCTCGCGCTTTGCCTCCCCTTCTTGCTCTCTTTTGCGAACAGGATAGCCACCACATATGCTAGTCGCTTGCTGCAGCTCCACATATATTTACCTTGCCATACCTATTAAGATTAAATAGTCTTGATCGCGAGGGTGCGAGATTGCTGAGTCCCTGTGGCTCACAGATTACTATTACACCAGATGCAGGGCCTGACGATTCCGCTCCAGGTGACGCGCTTGAGCTCAAGTGGGAGTTCGACGAGGACTCTCAACGATACTATGTTTCCTTTCCTGATGATCAGTAGTGGTGCCCAGTTGGGGGTGATCGGGACCGTGTCGCATGTTGGGTTATCTTTTATTTTGGCGCCGTAGTCGGGCCATGAGTGTTTGGATGATGTAATGTTATTTATGTACTTGATTGACGTGGCGAGTGTAAGCCAACTATGTATCTCCCCTTTATTACCTATAGTACATGGGATGTTGTGATGATTGCCTAACTTGCGACATTGCTTTCAATGCGGTTATGCCTCTAAGTTGTGCCACGACACGTGGGAGATATTGCCGCATCGAGGGCGTTACATGCATAAAGCTAGTTTTTCCCTAGAATAAAAGATATTATTCTACCACTACTGTATAGCATAGGATGAGTTGGTAAACCTAACTCAATCCATTCCCAAAGTTTCATTTACAACCCAGCTGTTTAATTAAGAGTGATGAATTCTCTCAGCATTTCCACTTCTACACGCTCAAGTTGTCCGTAACCGGGGACACGGCTAATCGATTAGGTTTTAACACTCTGCAGAGGTTTGCGCACTTTTCCCCACAAGACTCGATCGCCTCCCTTGAAGTTCTCGCACTGTCTGGCGTTTGAGAACAGGATGACCGAGACATAGTCTTTCGAAAATGTTTCCCCTTAACCCACAGATAGGCCGGTACACCTACATCATTCTACATCTACTAGCCCATCTCGGAAGGGGTCACATTAACTACTCAACTAAGACAGAGCCCATATTGGCTTGTGGCTGCACACGTAATCTTATAGACATGAGAATACGATTGATCTCTTTGAGCCTGGGCGGCCGACCACTAGTGGTGCACCACCATGGTTTAACCATGCATGCTCCCACTGTACTTCGCCACCATTCAAACCAAATACCGCCCAGGTAGTTCATTTACAAGTCTTGGTCCTAATTACTACTTTGTCACTCATATCTCACCATGTTCGCTTCTCAAACCAAGTCTACATTTGGCGAGGCAAAAATAAACTTACACGTTGGTGACAAGGATGTATAGATCAGACCTACCTCAAATGAACTACTAGGTAACGGCATAGCCATCTGGCAACAATAAAATCCTACCATGCAATCCTACCACAAAAGGACTAAGTGCATAATATAAAACATAGGTAATTGGAAGAATGGTCAAGTGTGAACTTGCCTGGTAATAGTTGATGAAGATTATATCGCTGTCAGAAATTTACTTAATAGAACTATTCGTCACTCTCCGATGAAAATCTATAAAGTCAAACAATGCACTCACATAAGCAATCGTTTCAGAGAACCAAGAAGACATTGCAAAGCAAAAAGTCCTGGGAAAACCAAATGAACATTCAACACACTTAACTAGCATGGAAATATCCTAAGTGCAAAACAACATGTGACATAGGGCGCAAAGATGTGATGTGGACTACAGTGCATACTAGGCATACGAGTAAAACTACTATGGACAGATCCTAATGTGTGAAAAATATCATGAGATAGGTCCAAGTGATAGGGTTTGGCAATGGTGACACGGTGCAAAAAGAATCACATCAATCGGAGCTACGGTTTGGGAGATATCGCCATTTGAAGTTCGAATTCAAATCTGAATAAAGTTCAAATTTGAATTTGGAAAAAGTTTACAAACATGATGCTACTGGATAGATCTAATCATGGCGAAGAATTTGCCGCTGGTTTCATCGAATTTGGAGTTACGGTTAAAAAGATACGGCTATCCGAAGTTCAGGGACTAATTTGTAAAACTTAGGGACTAAACAGAAAAAGAAATAACTGCAAACAGGCCCCTGGCCACGTGGCGGATCCTGGCTGGCTGGTAGTGTTCGCGGCTTTGGCTAAACGACGAACGGTCACTAAATAAATAAAACACTACCGTGGCTAAATAAAAAAACCAAGACCGGTCTTCACTAAAACCACACGTGTTTAATAAAACCGAGATTAACCGATTTAATTTGAAAAAAAACTAACAGAACGAGGGGGGAAAGCAGGCGGCTCACAGCGAGCAACGACGACGAACGGAATACGGCGGCGCTAGCGTCGGGCGGTGATGGGGCAGCGGCCTCCGGCGGGTTCTGGCGGCGGCGAAGTGGATGGAGGGGTGCGGCGTGGCGCGGGCGACCAGATGGCGGTGACCGCGGGCGTCGGCGTGCACCGTACGGGGCAGAGGGAGGCGGCGGAGCTCCGGTGCTCTGGCGAACTCGGGCTTCGTCGAGGCGGTGTCTCCGGCGGTCCTCGGCGGCGGTGAATGGGTCGGGGAGGTGTGGCGCGGCGCTGGCGGTCCGGTGGTGTAGTCGGCGGGCGGTGGGGTGGCCTAGACGGGCGAGGCGAGGGCGGCGGCTCCGTGCTCCGGCGAGAGCGCGGGTCGTCCAAGCTGCACCTCCGGTGACCTAGAGGCAAAACCACCATGTCAAAATGGAGTGCGCGGATGTGGGCTTTCGAGTGACGAAGAGAATGGGGGCCGGGGTGCACCACCGGCAACGGAATCGACGGTGAGGCGGCTCGGCTCCGGCGAGATCCAAGCGGCAACTGCGGGCGGTAGGAGCGGCGAGAGGACGAGCAAGTGGGAAGGATGGAGAGAGGGGGCTCCGAGGCTTTTATAGGCGCGGAGAGGGGTGCTCAGGGTGGCGAGATAAGCCTTATCCCCGAAGGCGAGGTGCGGTGGTTGCGGCGGCGGGCTCGTGCTCTATCCCGAGCAGGAGAGGCGGGAGGATAGAGACGACGAGGTGGGGCGGGTCCCACCTGTCGGTGAGCGCGGAAGAGGCGCGTGAGGGGAAGGCGTGGGCGGTCGCCCGGCTCGAAGCGCTCCATGTGCTGGGGCAGGCCACGGGCCAAAAGCGCGGCTGGGCCAGCTCGTGCGCTCCTGGGCCGAACAGTGTTTTGGTCCACGCGGTGTTCTTCTTTTTTTTAAACAGGAAAAATAAACTGCAACAGAGGAAAAAAACAAAATTATTACATAGGCATATTATATACCAAAATTTTCAGAAAAATACCCCTAATAAGATGAACTATTTTTCAAGTTCAACTAAATTCTATAAAAATTCATAAAAGTCAAACAGTGCTACTGTTGCATTTAAAATCAATAAAAATCATTTTTTAAATAGCAAAATGATTTCAAATTTATTTTATCCTAATTTTCTATTCTAGGGAATCATTTTACCCTTATTTCCATTTATTTATTTTTAGGAGAAAATATTTTGAATAGAAACTCAAATAACTCCCAATTGGATTTGAATTTTGAATTTCAAACAACTCCAAATGGAAAATGAGTTTCAAATAACTTCAAAGTGACTTCCAATCTATTTCTTTGAAACTTCCAACTCTCTTTCTTCAAATATGAAGACGACATTTTATCTTCCCTCATGAACTCATTGAGTTGCTTAAAGTTTCTAAATTTAAAATATTTCAAATGGAAATTCAAATCATTTTCGAACCCCCTTTCATTTCTTTAACTGGAAGAAGTCATATTATCTTCACTCTAGGGTTTTGTAATGAATTTGAACTCAGGGAGATCAAAATGCAAGATGAAAGTTTTCGGAAAGTCCTTTTATTCCCTCTCATTCAACTTTCAAAAAGTTTCAATTTCCACTCAGTTTCACACAATCAGTCACACAACAATCAAACAAACAATCATAATAATTTACTTAATATAACATTCCAAAATTTAGAATTTTGGGATGTTACAAACTACCACCCTTAAAATGAATCTCGTCCTCGAGATTCGGAGAGGCTAGAAAGAAGGTTAGGTTTGGGGGTCTTCTTGAAAATCCATTCATGAACACAAGGCATGGGGTGCTACCACCCTTAGAAGCATGGTTACGGTTCCAACAAAACTCATGTACTCCATCCCTTGCATTGACGGTGTCAGTCTTCTCATACTCCCTGGAGTAACTCTTTCTTTGAGGCTCTTCTGGTAGGGCATAACATTTTCCTCAAAATCTCGAGTCCTTGCATCAAAATATGATCCTTCCGAATCTGGGTCCTCTTAGCTGTCAGGCTGTCGCCAATGCTAAACAACTATCGAAAATCTCATGGTGGTCAACAATTACTGGTTCCTCCTGCAGGAAATGGGTCTGGGTTGAACCTCACCGCATAACCTACGATTGGCAATAGGTGCATGTACATGGTTTCCATCATCCTGCCATTCTAAGGCTTTAGGCTTGTCGTGTCGACACTCTTCTAGGGTTTTAAGGCTCTCTGATTTTCCATCAACATATGATAGCTCAGGATAGAAGTCTTCGGTATGGGGGCCAATCCATCCCGTACTTGAATCATTACTACATACGCAGATAGTGAATCACGTATTCTAACACTTGGGCATCCTCACAAGCATTGCAGAACTTCTCTTCTCCACGAACTGGGTCCGGATAAATCCATTGGTTCTGCAAGCCAAACAGAACCTCTATCGTTTCTTCACACCTCTCGGGTTTACGTAACCTCCTATGGAATGTCTGCCGATGAACTCACAGCTTCTTCCAGAATTCTTTTCTTCAACAAGATTGTGCTTGTTTCCTTATCAAATCCTGGGTCCTGTGGGTTATGGGCCCACTTCAAACTTGTATATCTTTAACTCATCCTTGGAGTTACTATTGTTCCATAGTCCAACATTACATCTCCTTTAAATCCAATAACACTTCATTCCTTCATCCTCTTGGGGTAGCCATCATACTAAAACCAAACTCCAACTCATTTGTCCAAACTCCACTCTATAGAATACATTTTCTTTTCCATTGGTCAAGTGTTCACACAGACAAGTATCACTAAAAAAATGCACTGGTTCATCCATAATCCATATTCTCTTCATATCAAATCCTTCATTACATCCTTAACCACTACTCAAAACTCAAATTTCAAAAGTACTCTATTACAAAAGCTGCCACCCACATAGTTTGGTATGGTCAAGCATTACTTCCATCTTTATTCATTTGCCCTTCTTGAAGATACTTCAGTCCCACTAGAATTGTGCGATGTGATCCTTCAAATCATCGATGTTTTGCTTCATCGTGGTGGCCATGAGCTTCATCTCCATCATCTCTGCATGGACCTCTCTCAGGTATTCCTGAGTGTGACGGAGTCTTGCTTCTAGTATTTCTCCAATCTGACGTATGGCTTCCATAGCAGCTTCATGGACAGAGTCGAAAAATGTTGCTCGTGGTACTCGAGAAATGAAAAAGTATTGTCCCATAGTCTTTGGGCAAACTCCCTTCACACGGTGGAGGTGTACCTCCACGTACCAAATTTCAACTCCATTCTCCACGAAAGGATAAGCCTTGTAGACTACATCTCCTTCAAGATGAATATGCTTCGTCATGTCCTTCAGGATTTTTGGGTAATCCTGATCACTAGTCAAGGTCATGATTATTTCCGGGCCCTTGAGAAAAGACTCGTAAAGGGTTGTCATCTGCAGGCATAAGATAGAAGGGGTACTCAGTATAATGTATGTATTTCCTCGGGTGAAATGTGGTTGTTTTCCTGGGAAAAGTTTGGGGTCAGCTTGTCCATGGGTTCAAGGTTTTAGTCTGGGTGAGATAATGAGAGAGGCACTCACAATCAACAACAACTCATAACATTTCACATGAGATTCCAACACCTCAACTTTTATTGCTTCACGAGCTATTACAATTTCCATTTCATAACTCAACTCAACATCCCCAAAAATAAAAGTGTATTCCACATTTATTACATGCTTTATTCCAATATCAAGGTCTCAACTTCTCAGCCCAAGCTTTCCTCGAGTCTGAACATTCTCTGGCAAAATGTCCTACTCCTTTCCAGCATAAACAAATGACTTCAGACAAATCCAGGGGCTTCCTCATGGTTATCTTGGCTCCTTGGGTTCTTGGCTTCCTTTCTGGGCATTTGCTAGCGTAATGACCTAAATCCTTGCATCTATAACAAGTGATATGACTCAGGTCCTTTTCTGCAGAAATTGGGTTGTTCTCGGGATATGCTCTTTCTCTTCCTGCACTTCTTCATTTCGATTAATTCTTCTATCTCTTGGGGATCAAACTCCACTTCTTCCATCGGGAAGTTTCCCAGATACTCTTGACTTTCCTTCATGCAATACTGTGAAAAATGTCCTTCTTCTCCACATGAATAGCAAGCATTGGAGTAAAATATGTTTAGGCTTTCTCCATCAGGGTCGTCAACATCTTCTTTCATCACCGGTTTTCTTAAACTTTCCCCGAGGGCTTCTTTCACTGCTTCCTTCTGCTGCTTGGTGATCTCTTGTACCTTGGGATAAATATGACACTGGGCAGGGTAGTGTGTAGTTCCTTCACACAAGAAACAAGTAACCTGCCTAGTTGGGCATTCTTCAGCTCGGTGATTTCCTTCACAATGAGGGCATCCATCCTTGTGTTCCTCATGGGTATGTCATATTTCTCCACATATCTTGCAGGCACAAGGTTCCTTCATCGGGTTATCACCGTGCTTTCGGATAAGATGGGATCCCAACAGAGTCTTCTTCAATTCCTCCCAAGTTTTTGCTCCATTACCTCCTTGTATGGCTTGATGCATTTTCCACCAGGTTGAAGCACTTTTTGTAAAGTACTGAAGAGCGTATTGAACCTCATACTTCCTTGCAACCAAATTGCTCCTGAATTGATTCTCCATGTTTTGAATCCATAGCTCTACCTCCAACTGAGTGATCGGTCCAGAGAATACAAGTCCTTCTTCATTCATCATCTATTGGGTCCAAGGGTTTTGGGATGAGATAAGAGGGATAGAGAGAGATACACACAATACAAACAATATAGTTTTGTAAATGGTTTTATTTGTTGCTGTCGGAAAACACACACAAAATATGACAGCTCACAAATCATCGCATCTAACGTGAGTATATAACAAGGGTTTGGTCCTCTAAAGTTCATATAAATCTTGGAATATGTCAGTGTCTTCAAATTCTTCATAGGATTCGACAGTTGTAGCTTCAGTTCTTCTAGTGTATGGTGAAGTATGATATCTTGTCGTTCTCGGAGTGGCTTCAGTTCATACTCCGTGTGGTCCAAAGGGAACGGGGTATTGTCTAACTATTTGAGGTAAAAGGAAAGATTTGATAAAGCTCAGAAAAGAAGAGAGGTAAAGGACCTTTTTCAAAATAAAGTTTAAGAGAAATCCTTTCCTAAGGGCTTTCCAGTTTCTAGGGTCACGTCCTACAGTCAACATGTGCTCTGATACCATCTCTGTAGCGACCCAACCTCAAACGGTCAAGCCTCTGTGTATCCGTGCCATCCCTGGATCGGTATGCTGACACACACAGTACATCAATGTATATATCAAAGTGCAATCACATGTATAAATAACATAAAACTGATATAGACCTCATGTGTCTCAGCGGAAACAAACATAAGGGTGTGGAGTCCCATCAATGCCAACGGCAAGTTGAGTGTAGATCGTAACCCTACAACGTAACTCTTACTCGTCGTAGAAAATTCCTGCAACATAAGACGTTGCAGCCCTGTAGGCCAGTACATTGAATGTACTGGCAAGTCATGTCATAAGAATAATGAACCTATTTGTACATGCAATTTGGCTGGTGGAAAGCTCTAAGTTTAGTTTTTGCATAAAGCTAGTTTTTCCCTAGAATAAAAGATTTATTCTACCACTACTGTATAGCATAGGATGAGTTGGTAAACCTAACTCAATCCATTCCCAAAGTTTCATTTACAACCCAACTGTTTAATTAAGGCCCTGTTTGGTTCAACTTTTATCGACGGATTCCGCTGCCGCGCAGCAGAATCTGAACCAAAGGGTGAACCCAGCAGAATCCGATTCCAGAAAATCCGCTGCCAAAATCTGAACCAAAAGCGGAAGCAGCCCAGGACATGCTTTCCAAAATCTTATTCCGCTGCGGGCCAAAATCTAAAAAAGCTGTATCAGCTGGTTTGCCAAATGACCTACATCTCTTTCACATCAGATTTTTCACAGTTGTTTTTTCACAGCAGATTTTTCACAACTGCTTTTAGAAATCCACAGCTGAACCAAACAGGGCCTAGGAGTGATGAGATCTCCCAGCATTTCCACTTCTAGACGCTCAAGTTGTCCGTAACCGGGGACACGGCTAATCTATTAGGTTTTAACTCTGCATAGGTTTGCGCACTTTTCCCCACAAGACTCGATCGCCTCCCTTGAAGTTCTTGCACTGTCTGGCATTTGAGAACAGGATGACCAAGACATAGTCTTTTGAAAATGTTTCCCCTTAACCCACGGATAGGCTGGTACACCTACATCATTCTACATCTGTTGGCCCATCCCGGAAGGGGTCACATTAACTACACAACTAAGCCAGAGCCCATATTGGCTTGTGGATGCACACGTAAGCTTCTAGACATGAGAATACGATTGATCTCTTTGAGCCTGGGCAGCCGACCACTAGTGGTGCACCATCATGGATTAACCATGCATGCTCCCCACTGTACTTCGCCACCATTCAAACCAAATACCGCCCAGGTAGTTCATTTACAAGTCTTGGTCCTGATTACTACTTTGTCACTCATATCTCACCATGTTCGCTTCCCAAACCACGTCTACATTTGGCGAGGCAAAATCAACTTACACGTTGGTGACAAGGATGTATAGATCAGACCTACCTCAAATGAACGACTAGGTAACGGCATAGCCATCTGGCAACAATAAATCCTACCATGCAATCCTACCACAAAAAGACTAAGTGCATAATATAAAACATAGGTAATTGGAAGAATGGTCAAATGTGAACTTGCCTGGTAATAGTTGATGAAGATTATATCGCTCTCAGAAATTTATTTAATAGAACTATTCATCAATCTCCGATGAAAATCTATAAAGCCAAACATTGCACTCACATAAGCAATCATTTCAGAGAACCAAGAAGAACATGCAAAGCAAAAAGTCTTGGAAAAACCAAATGAACATTCAACACACTTAACTAGCATGGAAATATCCTAAGTGGAAAACAACATGTGACATAGGGTGCAAAGATGTGATGTGGACCACAGTGCATACTAGGCATACGAGTAAAACTACTATGGACAGATCCTAATGTGTGAAAAATATCGTGGGATAGGTCCAAGTGATAGGGTTTGGCAACGGTGACATGGTGCAAAAAGAATCACATCAATTGGAGCTACGGTTTAGGAGATATGGACATTTGAAGTTCGAATTCAAATTTGAATAAAGTTCAAATTTGAATTTGGAAAAAGTTTACAAACATGATGCTACTGGATAGATCTAATCATGATGAAGAATTTGCCGCTGGTTTCATCGAATTTGGAGTTACGGTTAAAAAGATACGGCTATCCGAAGTTCAGGGACTAATCTGTAAAACCCATGGACTAAACAGAAAAAGAAATAACTGCAAACAGGCCCCTGGCCACGTGGCGGATCCTGGCTGGCTGGTAGTGTTCGCGGCTTTGGCTAAACGGCGAACGGTCACTAAATAAATAAAACACTACCGTGGCTAAATAAAAAAACCAAGACCGGTCTTCACTAAAACCGCACGGGTTTAATAAAACCGAGATTAACCGGTTTATTTGAAAAAAACTAACAGAACAAGGGGGGAAAGCAGGCGGCTCACAGCGAGCGACGACGACGAACGGAAGACGGAGGCGCTAGCGTCGGGCGGTGACGGGGCGGCGGCCTCCGGCGGGTTCCGGCGGCGGCGAAGTGGATGGAGTGGTGCGGCGTGGCGCGGGTGTACCACCCTCGATGCGGCTATATCTCCCACATGTCGAAGCACGACTTAGAGGCATAACCGCATTGAAAGCAATGTCGCAAGTGAGGTAATCTTCACACAACCCATGTAATACATAAGGGAAAGAGATACATAGTTGTTACAATCACCACTTCACACAATTACATGAATAAAGCATTACATCATCCAAATACAATCAAGGTCCGACTACGGAACCAAAATAAAAGAAGACTACCCCAAATGCTACACAGATCCCCGATCGACCCCAACTGGGCTCCACTACTGATCAACTAGAACGAAACAACACAAAGGACAAGATCTTCATCGAGCTCCTCCTGAGCTTGGTTGCGTCACCTGCACGGACTCATCGGCACCTGCAAACTGGTTTTGGAAGAATCTGTGAGTCACGGGGACTCAGCAATCTCGCACCCTCGCAATCAAGACTATTTAAGCTTATGGGTAAGGTAAAGGTATGAGGTGGAGCTGCAGCAAGCGACTAGCATATTTGGTGGCTAACATACGCAAATGAGAGCGAGAAGAGAAGGCAAAAGCACAGTCGGACAACTATGATCAAGAAGTGATCCTAGAACAACCTACGTCAAGCATAACTTCAACACCGTGTTCACTTCCCTGACTCCGCCGGAAAGAGACCATCATGGTTACACACACGGTTGGTGCATTTTAATTAAGATCAACTTCAGGTTTTCTACAACCGGACATTATCAAATTCCCATCTGCCCATAACCGCGGGCACGGCTTTCAAAAGTTCAAAACCCTGCAGGGGTGTCCCAACTTAGCCCATCACAAGCTCTCACGGTCAACGAAGGATATTCCTTCTAGCGGGAAGACCCAATCAGACTCGGAATCCCATTTACAAGACATCCTCGACAATGGTAAAACAAGTCCAGCAACACCGCCCGAATGTGCCGACAAATCCCGATAGGAGCTGCACATATCTCGTTCTCAGGGCACACTTAGATGAGCAGTCCGTACAACTAAAACCATCCCTCGAGTTTCCCCAAGGTGGCGCTACAAGGGGCTCTAGTTTGGACCAACACTCAGAGGAGCACTGGCCCGGGGGTTAAAATAATGATGACCCTCAGGAGCGCGACTCCCAAGGGAAAAAGAGGCTAGGTGGCAAATGGTAAAACCAATGTTGGGCATTGCTGGAGGAGTTTGATTCAAAGCGAACTGTCAAGGGGTTCCCATTATAACCCAACCGCGTGAGGAACACAAAATCCGGGAACATAACACCGATATGACGGAAACTAGGGCGGCAAGAGTGGAACAAAACACCAGGCATAAGGCCGAGCCTTCCACCCTTTACCAAGTATATAGATGCATTAATTAAATGAGAGATATTATGATATCCCAACAAGTAAACATGTTCCAACAAGGAACAACATCTCCATGTTCCAACAAGGAACAAACTTCAATCTTCACCTGCAACTAACAACGCTATAAGAGGGGCTGAGCAAAGCGGTAACATAGCCAAACAACGGTTTTCTAGGACAAGGTGGGTTAGAGACTTGGTTTAACAATATGAAAGGCATGATAAGCAAGTGGTAGGTATCGCAGCATAGGCATAGCAAAAGAGCGAGCAACTAGCAAGCAAAGATAGAAGTGATTTCGAGGGTATGGTTATCTTGCCTGAAATCCTGCAAGGAAGAAGAACGAGTCCATGAAGAAGACAAATGGACGTAGTCGAACAGGTCCTCACAAACGCGACGTTACTGGAACCAACCCGAAGAAGCAAACACTGGAAAGAAGCACACAACATTGTAAACAACCAACACATGAACATGGCATGATGCACAATCAAGTATGATGCATGTCCGGTTTAATGAGGCATGGCATGGCAAAATGCACAAAAAATCCTACAAATTAAGTGGAGCTCAACATGCAACTCCGTTGCATATTGACGAAACACCACATTCATGTTATTTAGTTCGATCTCGTTTATGTACCCAACAATATTAAATGTTGTTAAACATGGCAAGAGGGTGACGCAAAATAAAACTACCTATCTAGTCAAGTTTAAATGAGGCCGGAAGCAACGAACACCAATTCCGGTATATCCCCATATGCATATATTAGGTTTGGTGATGTTCTGCCCTAAACACCATTTTAGGGTTGTTAAACATGCAAAGTAAAGTGCACCATGTTAATATATGAATTTTTCTACCCCATTTACATATAAAGTTTATTAAATTTGAAGCTACGGTTATTTAGTTGTGAAATAAATCATTTTAACATGGCATTTACATAAATTAATGCAAACAGCAAGTTTAACATTTCAAACATGGATGAAAGTTGCATATTGTGAAACTAGATAAAATTCTAAGCATTTTACATATATAGTTTGTCTAATTTGGATGCATGCATATTTAGTTATTAACAATACAAAACAGTGGCATTTCCTGTAAATATGCATGCATATTTAGTTATTAACAATACAAAACAGTGGCATTTCCTGTAAATATGCATGCACTGGAAAATGCTAAAATACACGGACTAGAAAAAAATACGCACGGGCCGGATTGCAGCGGCCCAGGAGGACTTGGGCCCGATGAGCGCTGAGTGTGTGTGTGCATAGTAATAAGGGGAAAACAGAGCAAAAATATGAGGCGCCTAGGACTCGATCCCCAGACCCCTCGGATGGATAGTGGTTGCGCCAACCACTAGGCTAGCTATGTGCTGCTGATGCAAAAGGAGATCTGCGGGAAGATGAAGCATATGGTCAACACGACCAGGACCCAAACTGAAGCGTCCGCACGGGGACTTGCCAGCGAGGGGAGCCAACAGCAATAGCTGCTGTGGTTTCAGAGGACCGGTGGGGGTGCGGAATCCTTCTAGGGAGGCTGCGGAATGGGGTATGGATGCGTGCGTGCGGAGCAGCTGCGGGAGATTGGCTCGAGCACGTGGCCGTGCTCGTCTCGGGCGTCGACGAGCAAGTGCGGCAGAGGTGAGCAAGGCGCGACGAGCGAGCGGCAAGCAGGCAGGGTGCGCGCACGGGTGCAGATGCATGCGGGGCTACGGGCGTGTGTACGTGGGCGAGCTCGAGCGTGCAAGCAGGGGTACAGCAGAGGCTGCGAAGATTTCCGGCGATCAAGGCCTCGGATATGCACAGAACGCCGGCTTCATGGACGGAATCAACAAGGGGACAAAGACCGGGAGGAGCATGAGCTCACCATGGGTTTTGGCGACGTCGTGGTTCAACTGGAACGCACTGGAGACGGCGGGGAAGCGCGCTGAACGGCGGCGGAGACTTGGCGGGGCTTCGGGTCCATGAAGCAGAGGAAGCAGGGGAAGAAGACGTCAAGGAGGAGGTCGATCCATGGCTCCAAATGGGAGCTTGCGAGGTCGAGAAGAAGAAGGAGACGCGGGCGTCGCTCCCCGAGGAAGAAGACGACGGCGTCGAGCTTGATCATGCCGGAGTAGAGCTCGAGCATGGCGTTGGCGACGGCTATGGCGTGGAGTGGCTTACCTTGCGGCGGCTAGACGAGGAGGAGGGAGGAATGGAAACAGGAGAGACCCTAGGGCACCGAGGCATGATTTATAGGAGGTAGGGAGGCTGTTCCAGCCGTCAAATCAAGCCGGCTGCCGACGTGGAGGCTCTGGATGTTCTGCCGTACAGGGAGAAGACGATGAACAGAGGAGCGGTGCTGGTGGGCTGGATTCGAAGGGGTAAGTGAGGTGGCTTGCTGTAGGTGGGCTATGGAGATGGGTTGCTGGTGCTGGGCTACAACGTTGCTACTGCTGCTTTCCTTCTTCTCTTTTCTTCAAACAGAAACAAGACAGAAAAGCACAGGTACAATGAAGAAGGTTGAGAGAGATATGAGTATATCCCTAGGGTCCAGAATTTGTGCAGAATTTGAATAAATTGCCTTGGGCATTTTTAGAGGTAGAAAAATAATTCAAGTTTGAAATTAATTCAAACTTGAGCCATTTTGAACCCTACCAAAACAACTCCAAAGGAACTGAAATTTGGCAGAGAGGGTGTAGGCATGGTGTAAGATTTACAGAAAATAAGTGAACATTTTACTAGGACAGAAAAATGCCACTTGCAATAAATGTGTGAGAATTGAAAGGAAGAAGCTAGTCATGGGGTGTTGCACTTGATGATGGTTTAGATGGAAGGGCAAGATGGAACAGGAAAGAAGATGAGGAGAAGGAGTTCACAATTGTAACAAGCCCACCACAAATATACACATGAAAAAAAATATGCACACTACAATGATGATCATAATGCAAATGCAACATAAATGACAAAGGCGACAACAGCGAATAGCTGGACGACACCTGGCGCAACGGTCTCGGGGCGTCACAACACTCCACCACTACGAGAGGATCACGTCCCGAGATCTAGAATGGCACCGGAGGGACAACGGAAAAGAAAGAGAAGAGGTAAAAACTAAGTTGCTTCTTTGACAAACGAGTGAAACCACGAACCTTGAAGAGGTTAAGCCATTCCGAGAAAAGAATACAACAGAGATAAATGAAGTTGAAAGCACTCCGTTAGCAAAGAGGAACAAGGAAGAACAACTTTGGGCAGCACTCCGGTTGAGAAGGGATGCAAGGCTTGATAAGGCGAAAAGAACTTGAGCAAAAAGGACAGAACACTCCGGTTAAATGGATAAGCAAAAGAAAGAAGCATCATCTTGACAAAACAAAATGATGGGCTGAAAAGAGCAATGTCATAACGCCTCCGGAGCAAAAGTAAGAATGGAATGGGATGAACGAAGGGAAACAAGATCTCGAGGGAGCACGCTTACAACCAAAGCTAGAAAGGAGTTGTTGGAAAACCAACAATGAAAAGAATAAGCTTGATATGGTCTTCTGGAGTACATGTCAAATTATGAGGTGACAACCTGCCACTCACGGGAAAAGAATTGGATTGGTATGAACAAGGAGACAAGGAACTTATTTCACCGGGAGGATAAAGAAGAACTTGGGTCCTTTATAAGCAGCATAGACAGCAACAAACCTTAGGGAAGGCTTTAGGTGGAATATAACCCAAGATAACTCGAATGACGAGATTGATGGATTTAAAATATCTCATCCTTGACAACATGTGAATCATGAAACATGAACTCAAATTATCAAGAATGTCATAAAACCACCTCTATTGATACGGAAGGAAGAATTGCACTCCGGATTGCAAGATGAAGAATACTTGAGCTCCTTAGAAAAGAATCTCAAAGAAAACTTCGAGAAGGGATAAAATCCTTGATGAACCATCATGTAGAACCTTCATGAAGAAACTCCGGTAAACAAAAAGAATAACGAAAATAAAGAGAAGTTGGAAACATAAGGTGAAACCTTGTAATGATTTAAATGGATCCTCGTGGTGATATAATTGAAAGAGCTTGGAACTCCGGGAAAGAAAAGATAAAGCATCTCAAACTGAGAATATGATATGATGAACCACTCCAGAAAAAGGAATTGAATTTAGTCGATGAAACAAGAATAAGAATTACATTATGCTTATCCTTCACCAATTTAATTGATGACAAGCAACGGATTTGGCATACTACTTATTCTTGTAGAAAGGATTATGATAGATATAACACCAACTTGAGAAAGTCTTCAACAAGTCACCGGTAGGATAGAAAACAACGAATACATTGATATGATAAATGAAGGAAGAAGAATCTTGGAAGAACCACCATAAGGATTGAAAAAGATCAAATAAAAGATAATGAGTCACCAGGAAGAATTTGCAAATGAACGAAGATGCTCGAGAGAATCTAGATACATGAGAACGAAGGGATCACGAACTGATTAGAGATCACTTAAACGAAGCACCGGTAAGATTTGGAGAATGATAACTGAATTCTGAGAATGAATAAACCTGAAATGATGTACTCCGGAAAAACAAACTGAGAAGACTCTTGAATTGCTCCGGATGGGTGAAAAGAATTGCCATAATCGAAAATAATTATGAGAGGATGGCACGAAGCTAGAGCCATGAATCTTGAAGAGAATGGAGCAAGATATGGAGGAAAAATTCTTCTTCGGTCTTCAAATGCAGAGAATGACGATGAGAAACACCACCAAGAAATGTTGAGACACTCCGGGATAAAGAATAGAAGGTTGAGCCAACGATGAAAAGAATTTAACCGATCTTGGAGAAAGACATTTGCCTGATGATAATTCATTCTTACGTCAAACTTTAGAAAAGAATTTGAGAATAACTTCGGAAAAATTAGAAGAGTCAGGTAAGATCCTGGGAAAAGACCTGTGGGTTAGGGCCCACTCAAAAGAAACACCGTTGAATGATTTGAAAGAGAGGTTGCACCGGTTGAATTAAATGACTTGAATGAGATAACAACCTCGAAAGATCTTGAATGAATGCAGAGTGGAAAACACGAATCTTCGAGATATCTTGAGCACTCCGGAACAATTAAATAGCGAGAAGTGAATGAATATGAGGTGCACCGGCATGAGAAGGTATTTGAAACGAGGAAAAAGGATATGATCAACACCAAAGCTTGATTTGAATCCACCGGAGAAGAAAAGAATGAAGAATGACGAAGTTGAGGCTCCGTTAGTATCTTCATGAGCATCACCGGATAAGAAAATTGACGGAAAAGGAATGGAGAGGCTTCCCATCAATAAAGGATACTTGAATAAGAAATCTGAGTCCCTAAAGAAAACAAGGGAGGGAGGGCGGGAAAAAAACAAAGGCAACTTGGGATGGATGAAACGAACACCGTTGAGAAAGCCGAGATTGAATCTTGCGGATATTGAAAATGAACGGATCTGCTTGAAGAGAAAACACACCGGTTGACAAGGATTGACATGACAACCTCGATTATCATGAAGGATTTGTATTCACATAGGAGTATGAGAACACCACTTAGGAAAGGTATGGAATCAACACTTGACATTGAAGCAACTCGAATACCACAACTCAAAATAAAACAAAGGATTGGCTTGCAGAATAAGCCGGAACAAACATATGATAGAGATTTCGTCCGAAGTTTTCGTGGTGGGGCCTACACGGGCTCGATCGTACAACACCGTCATGTACAAGGCAGTGCACATGACATACGAAGCGTCCCCAAGTCGGCATAGCCAAGGACTTTTTAAGACACAACAAGACCACTGTAAAACCAACCGTGAATAGGCGGACCACTAGACGTTGAACCCCAATTTCATATCATACATCTGTCGGAAAGATATCCTAAGAGCTACTTGAATTCCCACTAATAAACTCCTGAAACTTTCCGGTTATGCAATCAGGTGTTGGGGATACAGGGGAAGCATAATATCTCACCCAAACTAACAAATCCTACATCCAGCTGTATCCATCCTTCAACACATAACCAAGAAACCTTCAGAAATCGTCTACCTCAACCTTCGAAAAGCATCCGTTATACGAGTTATGGCAATACTCCCAAACTCCCGCCCCAGTACTGGGTGGCGTCGAGGTTATCTCACCAACGAACTGCCTAAAAGAGATTTTCGATGTCGGCGAAACTAATCTCAGGTATTCCAGAACTGCAACAATAAAATTGTGACGACAACACCTCGGAGCTCAACTCCCCGGGACACTGCCACAACCCCTAAATGACAAGAGGCACCAAGAACAATGTTCTCGTCACAAATCGATCAGAACGATTCCAAGATACCCGCGTGATCCTAAATTTTTTTTAGTGAAATTTGAGAAGAGAAGAGTCAAAACTCTATGTCAGGATGCCTTACCAGAGCGATGAAGGGACTGGGGAGTAAAAAGAATTCCTAAACTCTCTGATATATATAATCCTAAATGACTCAAAACATTTTTCTAGACTCAACAACGCCAGCTATTCGATCAAGCAGGGGGCTCCTAAGGTCAGGGAAGGCTCTGATACCAACTTGTACCGCCCTCGATGCGGCTATATCTCCCACGTGTCGAAGCACGACTTAGAGGCATAACCGCATTGAAAGCAATGTCGCAAGTGAGGTAATCTTCACACAACCCATGTAATACATAAGGGAAAGAGATACATAGTTGGCTTACAATCACCACTTCACACAATTACATGAATAAAGCATTACATCATCCAAATACAATCAAGGTCCGACTACGGAACCAAAATAAAAGAAGACTACCCCAAATGCTACACAGATCCCCGATCGACCCCAACTGGGCTCCACTACTGATCAACTAGAACGAAACAACACAAAGGACAAGATCTTCATCGAGCTCCTCCTGAGCTTGGTTGCGTCACCTGCACAGACTCATCGGCACCTGCAAATTGGTTTTGGAAGAATCTATGAGTCACGGGGACTCAGCAATCTCGCACCCTCGTGATCAAGACTATTTAAGCTTATGGGTAAGGTAAAGGTATGAGGTGGAGCTACAGCAAGCGACTAGCATATTTGGTGGCTAACATACGCAAATGAGAGCGAGAAGAGAAGGCAAAAGCACGGTCGAACAACTATGATCAAGAAGTGATCCTAGAACAACCTACGTCAAGCATAACTCCAACACCGTGTTCACTTCCCGGACTCCGCCGGAAAGAGACCATCATGGTTACACACACGGTTGGTGCATTTTAATTAAGATCAACTTCAGGTTTTCTACAACCAGACATTATCAAATTCCCATCTGCCCATAACCGTGGGCATGGCTTTCGAAAGTTCAAAACCCTGCAGGGGTGTCCCAACTTAGCCCATCACAAGCTCTCACGGTCGACGAAGGATATTCCTTCTAGCGGGAAGACCCGATCAGACTCGAAATCCCGGTTACAAGACATCCTCGACAATGGTAAAACAAGTCCAGCAACACCGCCCGAATGTGCCGACAAATCCTGATAGGAGCTGCACATATCTCGTTCTCAGGGCACACTCAGATGAGCAGTCCGTACAACTAAAACCAGCCCTCGAGTTTCCCCGAGGTGGCGCTGCAAGGGGCTCTAGTTTGGACCAACACTCAGAGGAGCACTGGCCCAGGGGGGTTAAAATAATGATGACCCTCAGGAGCGCGACTCCCAAGGGAAAAAGAGGCTAGGTGGCAAATAGTAAAACCAATGTTGGGCATTGCTGGAGGAGTTTTATTCAAAGCGAACTGTCAAGGGGTTCCCATTATAACCCAACCGCGTGAGGAACGCAAAATCCGGGAACATAACACCAATATGATGGAAACTAGGGCGGCAAGAGTGGAACAAAACACCAGGCATAAGGCCGAGCCTTCCACCCTTTACCAAGTATATAGATGCATTAATTAAATAAGAGATATTATGATATCCCAACAAGTAAACATATTCCAACAAGGAACAACATCTCCATGTTCCAACAAGGAACAAACTTCAATCTTCACCTGCAACTAACAACGCTATAAGAGGGGCTGAGCAAAGCGGTAACATAGCCAAACAACGGTTTGCTAGGACAAGGTGGGTTAGAGACTTGGTTTAACAATATGGGAGGCATGATAAGCAAGTGGTAGGTATCGCAGCATAGACATAGCAAAAGAGCGAGCAACTAGCAAGCAAAGATAGAAGTGATTTCGAGGGTATGGTCATCTTGCCTGAAATCCCGCAAGGAAGAAGAATGAGTCCATGAAGAAGACAAACGGACGTAGTCGAAGGGTCCTCACAAACGCGACGTTACCGGAACCAACCCGAAGAAGCAAACACCGGAAAGAAGCACACAACATAGTAAACAACCAACACATGAACATGGCATGATGCACAATCAAGTATGATGCATGTCCGGTTTAATGAGGCATGGCATGGCAAAATGCACAAACAATCCTACAAATTAAGTGGAGCTCAACATGCAATTCCGTTGCATATTGACGAAACACCACATTCAAGTTATTTAGTTCGATCTCATTTATGTACCCAACAATATTAAATGTTGTTAAACAAGGCAAGAGGGTGACGCAAAATAAAACTACCTATCTAATCAAGTTTAAATGAGGCCGGAAGCAACGAACACCAATTCCGGTATATCCCCATATGCATATATTAGGTTTGGTGCTGTTCTGCCCTAAACACCATTTTAGGGTTGTTAAACATGCAAAGTAAAGTGCACCATGTTAATATATGAATTTTTCTACCCCATTTACATATAAAGTTTATTAAATTTGAAGGTATGGTTATTTAGTTATGAAATAAATCATTTTAACATGGCATTTACATAAATTAATGCAAATAGCAAGTTTAACATTTCAAATATGGATGAAAGTTGCATATTGTGAAACTAGATAAAATTCTAAGCATTTTACATATATAGTTTGTCTAATTTGGATGCATGCATATTTAGTTATTAACAATACAAAACAGTGGCATTTCCTGCAAATATGCATGCACTGGAAAATGCTAAAATACACGGACTGGAAAAAAATATGCACGGGCCGGATTGCAGCGGCCCAGGAGGACTTGGGCCGGGTGAGCGCTGAGTGTGTGTGTGCATAGGACTCGATCCACAGACCACTCGGATGGATAGTGGTTGCGCCAACCACTAGGCTAGCTATGTGCTGGTGATGCAAAAGGAGATCAGCGGGAAGATGAAGCATATGGTCAACGCGACCAGGACCCAAATTGAAGTGTCCGCACGGGGACTCGCCGGCGACGGGAGCCAACAGCAACAGCTGTTGTGGTTTCAGAGGACCGGCGGGGGTGCGGAATCCTTCTAGGGAGGCTGCGGGAATGGGGTATGGATGCGTGCGTTCGGAGCAGCTGCGGGAGATTGGCTCAAGCACGAGGCCGTGCTCATCTCGGGCGTCGGCGAGCAAGTGCGGCAGAGGCGAGCAAGGCGCGGCGAGCGAGCGGCAAGCAGGCAGGGTGCGCGCGCGGGTGCAGATGCATGCGGGGGCTACGGGCGCGTGTACTTGGGCGAGCTCGAGCGTGCAAGCAGGGGTACATCAGAGGCTCAGAGGCTGCGAAGCATTTCCGGCGATCAAGGCCTCGATATGCACAGAACGGGGCTTCATGGACAGGAATCAACAAGGGGACAAAGACCGCGAGGAGCATGAGCTCACATGGGTTTTGGCGACGTCGTGGTTCAACTGGAATGCAGTGGAGACGGCGGGGAAGCGCGCTGACGGCGGCGAGACTTGGCGGGCTTCGAGTCCAGAAGCAGAGGAAGCAGGGAAGAAGACGGTCAAGGAGGAGGTCGATCCATGGCTGAATGGGCGCTTGCGAGTCGAGGAAGAAGGAGACGCGGGCGTCGCTCCTCGAGGAAGAAGACGACGGACGTCGAGCTGATCGTGCCGGAGTAGAGCTCGAGCATGGGTTGGCGACAGGCTTATGGCGTGGAGTGGCTTACCTGGCGGCGGCTAGACGAGG
Source organism: Triticum urartu (assembly GCF_003073215.2). Classification (NCBI taxonomy): domain Eukaryota; kingdom Viridiplantae; phylum Streptophyta; class Magnoliopsida; order Poales; family Poaceae; genus Triticum; species Triticum urartu. Next base: position 180,948,266 of record NC_053028.1, on the reverse strand, counting down.
AGGAGGGAGGAATGGAAACAGGAGAGACCCTAGACCCTGGGGCACCGGGACATGATTTATAGGAGGTAGGGAGGCTGTTCCGGCCGTCAAATCAAGCCGGCTGCCGACGTGGAGGCTTTGGATGTTCTGCCGTACAGGGAGAAGACGATGAACAGAGGAGCGGTGCTGGTGGGCTGGATTCGAAGGGGTAAGTGAGGTGGCTTGCTGTAGGTGGGCTATGGAGATGGGTTGCTGGTGCTGGGCTACAACGTTGCTACTGCTGCTTTCCTTCTTCTCTTTTCTTCAAACAGAAAACAAGACAGAAAAGCACAGGTACAATGAAGAAGGTTGAGAGAGATATGAGTATATCCCTGGGGTCCAGAATTTGTGCAGAATTTGAATAAATTGCCTTGGGCATTTTTAGAGGTAGAAAAATAATTCAAGTTTGAAATTAATTCAAACTTGAGCCATTTTGAACCCTACCAAAACAACTCCAAAGGAACTGAAATTTGGCAGAGAGGGTGTAGGCATGGTGTAAGATTTACAGAAAATAAGTGAACATTTTACCGGGACAGAAAAATGCCACTTGCAATAAATGTGTGAGAATTGAAAGGAAGAAGCTAGTCATGGGGTGTTGCACTTGATGATGGTTTAGATGGAAGGGCAAGATGGAACAGCAAAGAAGATGAGGAGAAGGAGTTCACAATTGTAACAAGCCCACCACAAATATACACATGAAAAAAAATGCACACTACAATGATGATCATGATGCAAATGCAACATAAATGACAAAGGCAACAACAGTGAATAGCTGGACGACACATGGCGCAACGGTCTCGGGGCGTCACAGCGGGCGACCGGATGGCAGTGACGGCGGGCGTCGGCGTGCACCGGATGGGGCGGAGGGAGGCGGCGGAGATCCGGTGCTCCGGCGAACTCGGGCTCCGTCGAGGCGGCGTCTCCGGCGGTCCTTGGCGGCTGCGAACGGGTCGGGGAGGTGTGGCGCGGCGCTGGCGGTCCGGTGGTGTAGTCGGCGGGCGGTGGGGTGGCCTAGAAGGGCGAGGCGAGGGCGGCGGCTCCGTGCTCCGGCGAGAGCGCAGGTCGTCCAGGCGGCGGCTCCGATGACCTAGAGGCAAAACCACCATGTCAAAACGGAGTGCGCGGATGTGGGCTTTCGAGTGACGAAGAGAATGGGGGCGGGGATGCAGCACCGGCAACAGAATCGACGGTGAGGCGGCTCGGCTCCGACGAGATCCAAGCGGCAACTACGGGCAGTAGGAGCGGCAAGAGGACGAGCAAGTGGGAAGGATGGAGAGAGGGGGCTCCGAGGCTTTTATAGGCGCGGAGAGGGGTGCTCAGGGTGGCGGGATAAGCCTTATCCCTGAAGGCGAGGTGCAGTGGTTGCGGCGGTGGGCTCGTGCTCTATCCCGAGCGGAAGAGGCGCGAGGATAGAGACGATGAGGTGGGGCGGGTCCCACCTGTCGGTGAGCGCGGAAGGGGCGCGTGAGGGGAAGGCGCGGGCGGTCGCCCGGCTCGAAGCGCTCCATGCGCTGGGGCAGGCCACGGGCCAAAAGCGCGTCTGGGCCGGCTCGTGCGCTCCTGGGCCGAACAGTGTTTCGGTCCAGGCGGTGTTCTTCTTTTTTTAAACAGGAAAAATAAACTACAACAGAGGAAAAAAACAAAATTATTACATAGGCATATTATATACCACAATGTTCAGAAAAATACCCCGAATAAGATGAACTATTTTTCAAGTTCAACTAAATTCTATAAAAATTCATTAAATTTAAACAGTGCTAATGTTGCATTTAAAATCAATAAAAATCATTTTTTAAATAGCAAAATGATTACGCATTTATTTTCTCCTATTTTTCTATTGTAGGGAATCATTTTACCCTTATTTCCATTTATTTAGTTTTAGGAGAAAATATTTTGGATATAAACTCAAATAACTCCCAATTGGATTTGAATTTGGAATTTCAAACAACTTCAAATGGAAAATGAGTTTCAAATAACTTCAAAGTGACTTCCAATCTATTTCTTTGAAACTTCCAACTCTCTTTCTTCAAATATGAAGAAGTCATTTTATCTTCCCTCATGAACTCATTGAGTTGCTTAAAGTTTCTAAATTTAAAATATTTCAAATGGAAATTTAAATCATTTTTGAACCCCTTTTCATTTCTTTAAATGGAAGAAGTCATATTATCTTCACTCTAGGGTTTTGTAATGAATTTGAACCCAGGGAGATCAAAATGCAAGATGAATGTTTTGGGAAAGTCCTTTTATTCCCTCTCATTCAACTTCCAAAAAGTTTCAATTTCCACTTAGTTTCACACAATCAGTCACACAACAATCAAACAAACAATCATAATACTTTACTTAATATAAAATTTCAAAATTTAGAATTTTGGGATGTTACAGACCGAAGGGATTGCATCGGTCAAACCGAGATGTCATTGTGAGGTTTTGGAAGTTAAGCCCTTGACGGATCGGTGGCTCTGAGTGCTCCTCACTCGGAGGGTCCGAATTCGACTTGATCAAACTTTGTGATTTAGCATGAATAGAGTTTGAGACGAGAAAAGCATAGATAGCTAGAGGGAATACTTAGGCATTCTTGTCCATCCATTTGGGAAAAAGAAAAACCAAACAACCAACGCAACAAATGGATGTCCTCGAATGAGAAAAATATGCAACCAACATGCTCACACAATAAGATAGCAAATGAAATATGTGGCAAAGCATGCACAAACACTCTAGCATCTATCAAGCAATTGGCGATGACTAGGTCATCCATATATGAGTATATTGACTGAGGAGTCAAATGAGAACATTTGATCGTAGGTCATACTCATCGTTTAAGCACAAGTGGGGCTACCACTTCTACATAAAGCATTGTTGTGTTCACACCATTAGAGTTCCTTTAGCTCAATTCTTTGAGCAATGCTCCCCCTAGATGTGATATCCCCCCTAAGAGGGATGAACTAACCTTGGGTTTTCTCGATGATGACTTCTTGTAGGTGTTGGATATGTAGATGCTCAATGTTAATGTAGATCATTTGGAGCAATCCATTGGAGTGAGCTGCACTTTCAATACCTACATGGGTTAGTCCCACAAGGAACACACAAGGATATCCATAGACATAGAGTGAAATTCACACATGATGTTTTCCATTAAAGCATTAGGTTACCTTGTCCCTTGTCTTACCAATAAGAGGGTTTGTGACTTCTTGAACTAGTGCAGGATGTGGAAGTTGTTTGCACTTGTCTTGCCAAAATGAATATGAGTGAAATATGTTGGCGAAGTCACCCTCAAGAACTCTCTAGTTCTTCTTCGGGATCCACATTATCTTGATGGGAATTCTTGGAGTTATAGTCGTACTTGATGAAGTATAACTTGATGTAGTCTTGGGAACCCACTTGACCAAGGCCTTAGGAGCTTCTTCAAATGCATCAATCTCCTCTTGAAGCTTGTCCTTGCCTTTTAGCTTGTGGTCTTGTGGTGGAAGATCATCTTGAGCTTGTGTTCCCTTGAAAGAAGTGGTATCATACTTCTCTTGTTGAGGAACAAACTTCTCTTGGGGTATTGATCTTCTTCCCACTCAACTCCATTGGCATTGAACTTGAATTCAAAACCAACACCTTGATTCTTCCGGTGCCTTCCTTGCTTGTGTGCAATTTCCTCAAATTGCTTACTTCTGGCAAGGCTCTTGTAAACACCTTTCTTTATAATTCCCTTCAATAAGCTATTTTCTTTCTCAAGTGTAACTTGGCTAAGAGAATCATTAGTGGAATCAAGAGAACTACTGGAAGCAACAATATTGGATTTAACATGATTATTGTTACTAGTAGAAGAAGAATCTTTCTTGGTCTTGTTACTAGATTTTACTTGTGGCATGTAAGTAGACAAGAGTAAATGATTGGCAATGTAAGAAGAAATTTTCTTACAAAGATCATCATTGATTGCTTTTAAGAACCCATGCTCTTGCTCTAGATTGAGATTTTCAAAGCATAGCTTTTCATGAGTTCTTAAAAGCTCTTGATGATCCTATAAGGTAGTTTCATGAGCTAACTTAAGAGTGTTTAGTTCTTTAGTTAGACGCTCAATCTCCTTATTATCATCGTCATTCATTTTATCTTGATTAGCATGATTAATAGCAACTAGTCTACAACCCGTGCATTCGCACGGGCTAGTTTAGTAATCTGCAATGGGTTGAGTTTGGAGACTACATTTAATTTACTGGGATTAATGAAATTGGGAATTCCCAAATTTCTATTGGAACAGTTCCATCTTTAGATCATTTTATAGAGAAAAGGAATAGATGCACGCATCAGCGACCATTTGTTCATACTGTATATCTTGTTCAAAAAATTTCTCATTAAAAGACAAAAGCCTTGTCTATACCTGGTAAAATAAAAATCATGCATAGACAAAATGGTCATTCGGTAGAGCTTCTGTACATGTTGAGATGGTTTCACTTCGGTGCATCCGCTTTGCTTCCATCACATCATAATGTATTGATCTAAACATGTCCGCTTTCCTTATATTAGTCATTTCCTAAAAGTAAAATGCTAATATATTAACATATAGACAAAAGTATAGTTTTCTGGTCCCTATTTTGAATTCACATGCAGTTTGGTTAATAAGGTATATACAAAAACCTTACTGAAATAATTTGGTATATAATGAAACCAAAAGAAAATATGAATCCTTATGTAGCGAAATACTGATACAATATTTACGTGATATCTTATTCATCTAACCGAACAAACCGATGCACATACCTCATATCCAGTATCTGCACCGCATATATGTCGTACCAAAAAATTAATATGCATGTTATTCCTAACGTGGTAGTTTGCCGAGTTCTCCTTTTTTGAAACATGGCAATGGTTATTTAAATGTTTGTCAAGTGCCTGATAATAAGACCTTGGAAAAGTTAATGATTGCCCACGTCCACCCAACCAAGTGACTGTTTGCTGAGAACAGAGTTCGGCAAAGACAATGCCAAGTTGTTTCTAGGCTTTGCCGAGTATGCTGGAAACTCGGCCAATTCGGCGATTCAGTGACATGGCATTAATAATAAACTTTATCATGTTCATGTTCCATAAAATAACTATCTTTCCTAAATGTAGACTATTGTTGGGTGCACACTTAGTTTTGTCGCTTGTATGTAAGATTGACCTTTATAACATGGCACCCTGGAATTCGGCTGCAGTCAGTTGGGGTACCCGAGGTGTATTGGGTTTGACTACCATGGACTTGTTTTCATACGTTTACATAGGTTTGGGTTACTGGGCAAATAATCTGATTATATGCTGCAAAATAGCAAACAATACATGTTTAACATATCCGTCTACTCTCAAAAACCAAACACTTATATATATATAGTGTATGGACTTATATTAAGTTCAATTGTTACTTATTAGCAATACAAAATTCAGTACCCTATCAGTCAGAAAAACAATTCGAGATACGATAGGCAATTCTAACCTTGATGTATTAGGCAATGCAAAGTTGGCAAGACGGTGGCCTGATGAGATATATGATGCATGCATGAGCCTATTTTTCATGGTGGGGTTGCCATTGTTCTGCTTTGATTCAGTCTCAGGCATTTAGAAAGGTTAATCAGAATCCCTCCAATTTTGTGATCTGGTGGCTTTCGTGGATAAAAGCTTAAAAGTTTCTTCCTGCATGCAAAATATATTGCATGTAACATGAACAATGACAAAATCTATTGACTTGCCTATTTAATTAGTTAATGAACCACAATCGTCCATTGATGAACGATACCAGCAAACAAATAGCTTACAGCGGTTCATACTAAAACACACTGTAATAAAATAATAAAATATTATACTACCTCAGATCAAAATTTTCTTCACACGCTTAATCCACCACCAGACCAAGAAGAGCTTCCCACATGCACCCTGGATCGATAGGCTAAACAATGTTAGAATCGCCACACTGCATACCAATTTTGTATAATGTGTGTTTCACCAAATTATATAATCAGTAGATGATGTTCATCACCTTCATTGAAATCTCGCTTTTCTCAAATTTGCCACTGGATCTAACTCACTGCATTTTCTTCATCATCTGCAACGCAGAGAGAGAGATGCTTGCGGGAGGAGAACGCACGGAGGTTATGTGATGGAGACCACGACCAGGACCATGGCGAGCCTGTGGTAGGATGCGACAGCACATGGAAGGGGCGAGGGAGACCTCGGCCAAGAGCTCTCGATCAGGTTTTAGGCTGAGGCGATTTTTTGAGTAGACGATCGTGGAGGGTAGGGAAAATAGATCAGGACTCTGATTCACGTGAGGCTCTTTTGCGTACAATTGAGATTGTTTTTTTTTTGGGTTTAGGCTGAGGCGATTGTTTTGAGTAGACGATCGTGGAGTCTAGGGCAAATAGATCAGGACTCTGATTCACGTGAGGCTCTTTTGCAAACAATTGAGATTGGATTTTTTTTCTTTTTTTTGGTGGAAGGACGTGAAGCTTTTTAGGTACAGTTGAGATTAGTTTTTTTCTTTATTTTTGACAACCGAGAAAGGACGTGAAGTTTTTTTTCTAGGTGAGGATTTTATGATCGTATCTACACCGTAATAACTCGGTCCCACCAGATGAATGGCTCGTAAAATCTGATTAACATGGGAATTTACGGGAAGTCAAGAATTAGTATAGGTATAGATTTCATCATAGTTTTCATTACTAGAGTTGTCAACAAGTAAATCATCATCACCTACCAAATCATCTTCATCACTATTGAAATCAACATACTCGGGGTGTGATACCATGGGGCCTTTAGCCATGAAGCATCTTCCAATCCCTTCATTTGGTGAATCAAATATGTCGTAGGAGTTGGATGACACAAGTGCAAGACCGGCAACACCTTCATCTTGAGTATATTCGGAGTCGGAGTGATAGCTTCTCTCAGAGTAGTTGTCGGAGTCGGAGCCGGATACCCACTCACCAACATGAGCTTGATGTCTTCGTCTTGTGTAGCTCTTTGATGATTTGTCCTTCCTTTCCGAATCCTTGCTTCTGCGAGAGGGTCTTCATTCATAACGATCGTCTCTACTCCTTCTCTCTCTTGGTGGTGATTCCTCTGTTTTGCTTCTCCTTTTAGGTGAGTCTTCTCTTCTCTTGTAGGGAGCCATACACTCACTAGATTAGTGTTTGGGTCTTCCACAATTGCGATCACGACTAGAAGATATCTTGTCATTGTAGGACCTTGACTTGAAACTTCTTTATTTGCTTCTACTCTTGTAGAACTTGTTGAAGTTCTTCACCATTAGGATCAATTCTTCATTAAAGACTTGTTTCTCACTTGATGTTGTAGGAGCATCACATGAAGCTTTGTAAGAACCACTAGATTTGTTGTGAAGCTCTTACTTATCCTTGAGTGACATCTCATGAGCAACAATTCTACCAATGACTTCAGTTGGCTTGAGATCTTTGTAATTGGGCATCATTTGGATCAAAGTGCACATGGTATCATATTTTCCATCCAAGGCTCTAAGGATCTTCTTGATGATGAATCGGCCAGTCATTTCTTCACTTCCTAAGCCGACAATCTCCTTTGTGATGAGAGCAAGCCTATAGTACATTTCAGCGGCACCTTCACCATCCTTCATTTTGAACTTGCCAAGTTAATTTGAAGTACATCCAATTTGGATTCCTTGACAGACTCCGTACCTTCGTGCATATCAAACAAAGTATCCCAAATTTCCTTTGCATTCTCAAGACGGCTGATTCTGTTGAATTCTTCAGGGCACAATCCGTTGAAGAGGATATCGCAAGATTGAGCATTGTATTGCAACATCTTCAATTCTTCTGCGGTTGCTTCACGATTCGATTATCTTCCATCGAAGAATTCACCTTGCAATCCAATACACACAATAGCCCAAACGGAGGGGTTATGTCCAAGAATATGCATTGTCATATTATGCTTCCAACTAGCAAAATCAGTTCCATCAAAGTAAGGACCTCTATGGTGGTAATTTATCTCGCTATACGCCATACTCTCCTAGGTTGTGAAACCAAGGCTATGATCACCAAAGCTATGGAAATCAAGGCAAATGGAGACCAAAGCTCTAATACCACTTGTAGGATCAAAAGTATGTCAAGAGGGGGGTGATTAGACTACTTGACCAATAAAAATTCTATCCTTTTCCAAATTTTAAGTCTTAGCAGATTTTAGCAACTTAGCACAAGTCAAGCAATCAACCTACACATGCAATTCTAGGAGTATAGCAGCAGAAAGTAAAACATTCTGGAGCAGCTACCGCGGTCTCGAATTCAGCGAAGATCAAGTCTCCACGGGTGTCCGCAACGTAATTCAAGCTCCCAAATATGACCTGATGGCCAGGGGCATAGCTTTCGATCTGCTCCAGATGGCCAAGCGAATTGGCCCGCAGTGTGAAGCCGCCGAACATGAAGATCTGTCCGGGGAGGAAAGTTTCTCCTTGGACAACGTCATTATGGACGATTGAAGGGACCATCAAACCTTTTAGCGATAGCACAGTGGAACTCTCAATGAAAGCACCAATGTCGGTGTCAAAACCGGTGGATCTCGGGTAGGGGGTCCCGAACTGTGCGTCTAAGGTCGATGGTAACAGGAGACAAGGGACACGATGTTTACCCGGATTCGGGCCCTCTCTATGGAGATAATACCCTACGTCCTGCTTGATTGATATTGATGAATATGAGTGTTACAAGAGTTGATCTACCTCGAGATCGTAATGGCTAAAACCCTAGAGGTCTAGTGTGTATGGCTATGATAATGAATATCCTCTATCCAGACTAAGTCCTCCGGTTTATATAGACACCGGGAGGATCTAGGGTTACATAAGGTCGGTTACAAAGAAAGGAATCTACATATTCGACGCCAATCTTGCCTTCCACGCCAAGGAGAGTCCTATCCGGACACGGGTACAGTCTTCGGTCTTCATATCTTCACAGCCCATCAGTCCGGCCCATAGCCAACAGGCCGGACGCCCGAGGACCCCTTAGTCTAGGACTCCCTCAGTAGCCCCTGAACCTGGCTTCAATGACAAGGTATCCGGCGCATAGTGATGTCTTCGGCATTGCAAGGCGGGTTCCTCCTTCCGAACTCCAAAATAGTCTTCGGGCGAATTGATCATGTCTAGACCTGTAACACACACCACACACAACCGTAGAGAGAATATAAAATACCCAAGTCCAATCTTCTAACAACTTTTACAACATGACATCACGTTCATCCGGTCATAATTTCGAACCATTTTTTGCCTGCCGCTCCATGTTTCGAGACGTGGTTGCCATTGGCATGTCTTGTCGAAGCATAGCTCGTGTCCCTTTATTACGGGATTCTCATCAATACGGGCGTGGGTAACCCAACCGTGCCGTTTTACACAGACCTTGGGAACAGGCGAATTCTGAGGCGAGTGGGGAGGCGTTCAATATTCACTGCCCTTATAAGGAGATAAGATTCCCCCTTCTTCCCCATGCCTTCTTCCTGCCTTTCCACTCTTGAGCTCCAGCTCCCAAGTCCTCATCCGTTTCCCACTCAAGAAAGCACTCAACCATGTCCGGATCCGGAGGTCAAGGCAAGTGGATGGCTTCCTCCGTCAGGGAGGAGGACATCGCTGAGCTTCGGGCGGCCGGATACCTGGCGAAGGAAATCGCCCATCATCTTCCAGCCCAAGGACAAATCATTCCCACACCGAAGCCCAACGAGAGGGTAGTGTTCTCCCCCATTTCCTCCGCGGGCTAGGGTTTCCACTCCACCCCTTCATCCGCGGGGTAATGTTCTATTATGGGATAGACTTCCACGATCTATCCCCAAACTCCTTCCTCAATATATCGGTGTTTATCGTCATGTGCGAGGCCTTCCTCCGCATCCAACCCCACTTCGGGCTGTGGCTTAAAACCTTTAACATGAAGCCCAAGGTGGTGGATGGACAGCACGCAGAGTGCGGGGGCGCCATGGTGAGCAAGCTCGCCAACGTTCCTTGGACAAAAGGCACATTCGTGGAGTGTGTCAAGGAATGGTAGAAACAACGGTTCTATATCACTAAACCCCGCGGTGCCACCTGGGCCGCAGGTGCCGCATTCAACTCCGGTACTCCCGTGCGACTTACCTCCTGGGTCGAGAAGAGCCTGAACTGGTGTTCGTCAGACGAGCTAACCGCGCTGCAAACATGCATTCAAAGCATGATCGATAAGGACATCAAGCTTGTCGACGTAATCCAAGTGATGCTGGTGCGCCGGATCCTCCCCTGTCAGAGCCGAAGCCGCCCTCTATGGGATTTCAACCTGAAAAAGCACCACACCTTGGAAAGGCTCTTCAAAACAGATCATGAAGATGCCTGGAAGTTGCTTTTCAAGGGCAACGAGATACCGCCGGCCCCAGACCGTGGTCATGACATAAATCACCTCCCCAACGAGGTATGTTATTTTCAACACATCCCTTACTTGCTTGTTTCAAGGGTAACATCTAAGCTTTTATTGTCATTGCTTTTTCAGTACTGGTTGAAGAAGGCGAAGCAGATCCGGTGTCCGGCTCCTGTGCCTGAAGAACCAGTCATCCCGCGTTTAGCGAAGACGCTGGAGCCGGCGCCTTATAAGGCACCAGAAAAGAAGGCCACCAGAAAGGCCAAGGGGGTCCGGAGTGGACCCCGCCACCGGGGTGCTTCGGACGCGACGTCCGAAGATAAGACCCACTCTTCCGCAGCCGAAGACGGCGACAAGGAAGAGGAGGAGAAGAACAACCCTCCCCTAGATTAGGGCAGGAAGAAGAGGGCGGCCTTGGCGAATCTGGAGGCGGAGACATCCAAGAAAGGGAAGAGCTCCCTTGCGGATAACACCGCGTGGGACGTCGATAGTAGTCCAGAGAGACGACCCCGTACTAAGCCACGGGCCGCATCGTAAGTGCTCAAACCCATATCCGCTCATGAACCAAGTCTTTCCTCTTCGTTGTATTGAGATGATTGGTTATGTTTTATTGTAGTCCGGCCCACAACAACTCCCCGCGATCCTCGTCAGGAGGCTCGCTGGATTCCAAGGCGATGGCCGGTGATACGCCGCCAGCCGCTCACTCCCCCAAGGCCAAGGATGATGCGGAGGTGCTGTCCCGAAGGACGGTTCCAGGAGGGGGAGAGGCTCCGGGGGTGCTAGAAGGCGAAAATCCCGTCGCCGGACACCAAGGGGAGTCCATTCCCATGGAGGCTGGTGGGAAGGACCGGACTCAGTTTGACCCTCAGCCGGACTCAATTCCGGAGACCGAGACTGCTCCGGAATCCGGTACGCGACCTCCTTCGGAATAAGGGGGGATGTCCGTTCACCCGGTGACCCCTGTCCAACCAGCGGCACCGGATAATCTACTGGAAGCACTGTGAGGCGCTTCCATTGTGGATGAACACCGTGTCCTCATGGGCACGGTAATTGAAAGGGTTCAGTCCGCCAAGAGCGGACTAATCGAAGCCTGCAGCAGCCTATTAACAGGTTTTGAGGTAAGCGGCGCAAAAAAGGAGAAAATCCCAATATAGACAGTAGCCCCTGAGACACTGTCCGGTGTTCGAAAAGAAAAAACGGACAGAGGATCAATCTCCTATTGCAGGGAACTAACGAAATCTGTCTGAAATGTATGCGTAGGCGTCGTTGTTGGCCGCAGCCTCGCATACTGCCGAAGTCTCTGGACTGAAGTAGAGACTGGCGGAGGCCGAGGAGGATCTTGGCCGGGTGAAGAGGCAGCTCCAGGAAAAACAAGGTGAGTAATAACCTGTTGTGGATTCCAATAAAAAAGATGGAAAATGATATGCAATGATCGAAATACCATGATGTAAATAGGGGCGACAACCGAGGTCGAGGCCCTGAAAGCGGCCTTGGTCGAAGCTGAGGGGCAGGCTGTCAAGTAGTAGGCCGCCCGTAAGAGGCTCAAGGCCCAGGTCAATGAAGTCGAACAGGAGCTCCAGGACGCGGTGAGGAAGTGCGACACCTTGGAGCACAATGTGTCGGTTCAAGAGGCCGAACTTGTCAAGGCTCATAGGAGTGCGGAAGCGGCCTAGATTGAAGCCCAGGATGCCCTTCATGAGATCCAGGAGGCCAGGAAGATCGCAGTGGGTAAGGCATTCAATATGCAAAGCAGGAGTGTGAAGAGGAAATATCTTTTACTAACCCGGATTCAGAGCTCTCCAGGGGCCTTTGCTGATCTGCCACGCAGTGTGACCGACGCTGCCAAGTTCTTCCGAGCCAAAGAAGGGAGCTCCACGGAGAAGCTGTTCTGGACACAATATTGCGCGCCCTAACATCCGGTTCCCTTCAGCGATCAGCTAAAACAACTGGTCGAGCTGCACAAGATGGCCGAACTGGCCATGAAGGATATCATAATCCGGTTGTGGCCAGCCGAAGCTATTCCCAGCAGCTACTTCGGCCTCATGAAGAAGCTCGTGGATGTCTGTCCTCGACTGGATGTCATCAAGTGATCCGTCTGCATTGAGGGCACGCGTCTGGCCTTCTCCTATTGCAAAGTCTGGTGGACGAAGCTGGACGCTATCAAGCTAGCAACCGGGGGGCGCCGGAGGGCAAGGAGCACCACACACCTGAGCGATGCTTCGGCGATGTTTTAGAGGGGCCCCGCATTGTTGCGTATCACTGTTCGAAAGACATTATCTTTGAATGAATGTACTCGAGCTCCCTCTGCCTTGTATAAAACAAGTTGTTTATGCAATATGATGCTTGTTATGTTTTTAAATTTTTACTTCCTGTGTGTCCGTGTTGTATGAAATCTGAGGGTTAACCAGCCGTCGGCTTCTGCCCCCACGTAGGTATTATGGGGGTGTTCAGGATGGAATCTAAACAATCTTGATCCAATTAGATGGTCCTTGAAGGAGTTGTTTAGCGCAACGAACCAGGCAACCAGACTATGCGATTGTAACGCCCTCACTAAGGCATAGGAGTGTGACAATAAAAACATGGGTGCAGCCCCTAGTATCCGAACTAGAGTGCTATAGGCGTCTGATCGGGAAGTACCGATCCTTCACGTAATGCGGAAGAAATCTCCAAAGCTTTGCAACCTCCAAATAGCTGACCGGCTCTCGCCGTGTCATGACAGTCAGTTTTCGGCTTTCTCTACTGAGGTGCTCCTTTGGATAAACCAAGGCACAATCGCAGCAGTTCTCCCTTTACTACCTTAGCCGATATAGCGGAACGTAAGGTAGCAAGCACAGGAGCCGGGCAACCCAACTATTGACCAAAGACATGATTCGGAGCCAATGCATATAATGCTAAATTCGGGGTGCCGAACTATACTTATAAAAAGTGTTCAGACTTTTTGTTGCCATAGTGTGGGGTGCTATGCAGCCCCTGGTGAACATGAAAACGTACCAAAGTGTACGGGTGCTACCTGATAGGGTTATCCACAGGGGAGCTGAAAAAAATAGAAAAGGTACGAAGATGAAAGGCTGGAGTCTTACAGCTCCAGCCGTAGACTATTCTCATTGTAATTTAGTACGTCAAAGCGCATTGATACAGGTAGTGCGATAAGCAATAGGCTATTTGACATGCTGAAACCAAAGGAGAGTTGCATGCGGGTCCTGAAAACAGGTAAAGCTATCGTTAACGGAATCACCTAAAAAGTCCCCCATATGTCTGCGTTTCTCGTTGTCTTGGTGTGTTTATCCTTCCAGAGGACCGATGATCAGACCACCAGATGGTGCCTGTGGGATTGAAACCTACAAAGGAAACAAGTAAAAGTGAAAGTATGTGTGTATCCGACGTCGGTTGAGCCGTACTACGGACCACAAGCTAGTTGTGCCTCCGTCGATGCCCATGGGATTTTAAGTGCGTAGTTATGTACGCGCGGCACGAATGCCATTACTTGATCGGAACTGCGACGGAGGCCGGATTGCTAGTCGAGCTCCTGACGAGCCGAGCTCTCCTATGCAGAGTAGTTCGGACCCTCTTAATGGTGTCCGCGGGCTCGGCAGTCGAATTAAGGCTCTGCCTGAGATGGCCGCACTGTACTTCTGCTGCTAGGGCAGCTGTGTGCTCTTCTGTATGGAGGGAGCGTTCCATATTTCCATTGACTGTTATGACGCCGCATCAACCGGGCATCTTGAGCTTGAGATAAGCATAATGTGGTACTGGATTGAATCGAGCAAACGCAGTTCGTCCGAGCAGTGCATGATAGCCGCTGCGGAAAGGGACGATATCGAAGATTAACTCCTCACTTCGGAAGTTGTCCGGAGATCCGAAGACAACCTCTAGTGTGATTGAGCCCGTACAGCGGGCCTCAACACCTGGTATGACTCCTTTGAAGGTAGTCCTGATGGGCTTGATCCGAGATGGGTTAATGCCCATTTTTTGCGATGTATCCTGATAGAGCAGATTAAGGCTGCTACCTCCGTCCATGAGGATGCGAGTCAAGTGGAACCCATCAATTATTGGGTCTAGGACAAGTGCGGCTGAGCCACCGTGACGGGTACTGGTCGGATGATCCCGGCGATCAAAAGTGATCGGGCATGACGACCATGGATTAAATTTTGGGGCGGCTGGCTCTATTGCGTAGACGTCCCTGAGTGCACGCTTGCGCTCCCTCTTGGGGATGTGGGTAGCGTATAGTATGTTCACCGTTTTGACTTGAGGGGGAAACTACGTATGTCCCCCTGTGTTCGGTTGCTGGGGCTCTTCGTCATCGTCCTCGCTTTGCGATCCTTTTTCCCTGTTCTCGGCGTTTAATTTACCGGGCTGTTTAAAACCCCAGCAATCTCTATTTGTATGATTGGGTGGCTTGTCTGGGGTGCCATGAATCTGGCACGGAGGATCAAGTATGCGGTCCAAGCTGGATGGGCCTGAATTGTTCTTTTGGAACGACTTATTCCGCTGGCCGGACTTAGAGCCCCCGAATCCGGCATTGACTGCCGTGTCCTCGGTGTTATCGTTGTTGTTTCGACATTTGTATCTGTTGCGTCGAGACTTGTCTTTGCTAGTTTTAGCTTCAGGGATACCGGTGTCGCTTGCATTGTTTTTGCTACGGGCCAACCAACTGTACTCACCCGCACAAAAGCGGGTCATGAGTGCCGTGAGGGCTGCCATGGATTTTGGCTTTTCTTGGCCGAGGTGACGAGCGAGCCATTCATCGTGGATGTTGTGTTTGAAGGCTGCTAGGGCTTCGGCATCCGGACAATCGACGATTTGGTTCTTTTTAGTTAAGAACCTAGTCCAAAATTTCCTGGCGGACTCTCCGGGTTGTTGGACTATATGGCTTAAGTCATCAGCGTCCGGAGGTCGAACATATGTACCTTGGAAGTTATCGAGGAAGGTGTGGCACCCCGGCTCATAGCGGTCGGTTTACCATGCATTGCCAGCCCAAAGACCATGTCTTCTGGCAACACACAACATCTTGGTACAGAAAATAACCGCTTTATTGATGCTAGCGGATCAGAGTTTATATTACAACAGAAGTCGAGGCCAAGCGGCACACACGGTGCGGCTGAACAATATGTACATTATTTAGTGAACATAAAGGGGCCTCGATCACAACAACTACGTGGCAGCGGAACAACGTCGTAGCGGAAACTCCATAGCACAGGGACACCAATGTGGACACGATCTAGACTCGAGTAGCACTCCTTTCCAACGAGACTTTCCTGAAATCTGGCATGACACGCCAGGTCAGTACATTGAATGTACTTGCAAGCTCACAACAGGCATAATCATAATGACAAACAATATCATGATAATTAACCAATTAATAATGCAATAATGTTCCAACATGTTTTGATCATGCTCTTGTGATAAATGTCCCTCGGGGCCGACTTACCAACCATGATCGTTCTCGGATCACAAACAAACCACCATCGTGGCCTTGACAAGAGTAACTCGTGATCCTTACGGTGATCACAACCACGACCAATATTTGGTCTCGAACATCTCGATGGCCTTTCCGCCATCATCCACAGTGCAAAGTTCATAACTTAGTGTGAAAATTTATTAAACGTTGACTCATGGTGGGACCTGCTACGAGGCGTCCGTGGCCGTGGAATCGGCTATCGATAGATTATACACTCTGCAGAGGTAGCACACTGTACCCACACCACGGAACCCATGGCCTCGCACTCCCATTCGGGTGGACCAACGGCATTCTGACGAAACCCCTCCATTGCCATGACACTCTCCCAGTCATTCCGACCCAATCCCCAACGGGCTAGTCCTGGGTGGCCCCGTGTCCCCAAATACACAACGACCACCGTTGTGGCCAAAATGATCCCACTCGGGGACCCAGTACCATAATCTCAACAACGAGCACACAAGATTATGCCTACTTACCGGGCCAGGGTAAGCATGCACATAACCTTCCCTAGTTGGAGGCACCGACCAGAGGCATGTCAATGGACCGAATCAAGGCCTTCCCACAAAGGCAAATGTGGTTGCACTGGAAAAAACTCGATTCAGCGGCACCATGACCCATTCAATGATATATTCAAGTTGAGATATAGTCAGGTTCAACTTAAAATGAAAATGACCGGTGTCATAGCATGCCATGAAATGCAATACTACACATGCATCACATATTAACGAAAATGACTGATGTCAACCATATTCACACTAAGCATAAACATCAACAACTTATATTACTTTCCTGGTCAGGGTAACTCTCACTTTAACAAGATATTTTGTAGCAAGTTTTATTATTTTTCTCATGCAAGAAAATAACTTCGATTAATTTCTCATATGCATAGCAAAAAATTATACTATCATCACCACAAGCAAATCCTAATTTCTTTACCAACAAAGTTAGGTTCAAACATTCTGTAAATCAAGCAAAGTGGATAAACAAGCACTTAACAGCATATTTTCTAGCAAATTTTACTATTTTATTTGTGCAAGAAAATAACTTTAAGAACTTACTCGTATGCGTAACAAATCATTTTAGGGAAAATTACGTCCATGCCACTAGTTGTGTCACACCCATTTGTTTTGCCCCTAAATTCAAAAAACCCTCAGTCTTGCCCAACCCCGTTTGCTGCACTTATGTTTTTGCCCTTCCGTCACGGCTCCGCCTGGTCAGCGCCGTTTGACCATAACCAGCGGCCGTTTATGGACACAGCTTGCCCCTAGCTTGCTCTTACAGGTGGGTCCTGCCTCACTCTCATTCCCCATATCACTCTATCTCGCTCGACGAACCCTAGTTCTGATCGGCGGTGACCTTGGCGAGCGGCGGCGCCATCGATTCTCCTCCCACCTGATGGACAGCGGGGAATGCACCAGTGCTGGCGGCGACCTTGGTGAGCGGCCGGGCCATCGATGCTCCTCCCACCCAATGGACAGCGGTGGCGGCGGCGACAAGGGATCCACGCGGGCATGCTAGATTCCATCGGGGTACTCCCTCCCTCTCTCCCTAGCTGTCTCTCTCCCCTGGATTTGGTCAAGTAGGGGCTCTCTCCCTCCTTCCCTTCCTCTCTCCTTTGGATCTGGTGGAGTAAGCTATTTTACACTAGATCTACATGATGTAGGTAGTTTTTTCTTGTTATTGTGTGTTGATTTATGCCCTGTTTGCATAATAGGATGGATCCCACAAGAGCATTTTCTCTGTCTATAAGAATGGAGACAACTGTATTAGGTTCTGTCGGCACAAAGCAACAAGGATGTGGCTTTAATTTCCCATTACTGGTGGACAACAATAGCAGTTTTAATGAGTTTAGAAATGCAATCTCTTCCAAGTATCCCTAGGGTGTGCTTGATGCAGTAGAGTTCAGGTACTGGGACAGTGAGAAAGTTAATTGGGTCCCTGTGCAGTCTGATGATGAGTTAGCAGTGATGTTTGGAAGAAATGCACGAACCATGTCATGTAACTTTGAAGTTACAGTTATTCAGAGAACTAGAGCAGAAAGCATGTCTTCTAGGCCATCAGGTTCAAGGGGTTCAAGGGGTTCAGGTGTACAATGCAGGTCAAGCACAAGAGCAGGCAGTACTGCTTGTCAGCCACCTAGAACTCCAATTGCTAGAGTCAATTCTGATCCTTCTTGCAGTCAAAGCCAAGCACAGCCAGAGAAAGTGGCTGATCATGTTGTGGAGGAAGCTATGCCTGATGAGGCAATATTGTCTGATGAAGAGGATGTGAAACTGTATCGTGGCTATGTCCAACACAATAACCAGGAAGATGCAGCAGATGAGGATTATATACCAGCAGAATTTTCTGACACTGATGATGATGAGAAGCAGGAGGAACAAGACATGGGACATTTTGAAGATCATGATGAGGACAAGCCTGTAGTTATGTATGACAGAGAGAATCCCTCAATTGAGGAAGGTGTAGTCTTTCCCTCTGCAGTTGACTGTAGAAATGCAGTTGCAACATTCTCAATAAGGACAGAAACAGAATTTCAAATTGACAAAAGTGATCCAACAAGGTTTACTGTGCACTGTGCATATGAAAGGTGCAAATGGAGATTGCATGCATCTTTGATGAGGAGAAGCACACTGTTTCAGGTACTAGTTTTCATAGTTTCAATCTCTAATAAACTAGTTGTGATTAATAGTTATTTATTACTTATTGTGTTTTCTTATTCATTTCAGATCAAAGTAAATCCTTACCAACACAACCGTCCAAGTGTTAACAGAAGCCAAAGGCTGAGAGCTGCAAAGAGAAGGTGGATAGCAGATGCTGCAATGTCATGGATCAGACATAATCCAGGCATTGGTCCAAAAGAAATTCAACAGAAGTTACTTGAGAAATATGGAGTTGAACCTCCATATATGAGATGTTACTATGGGAAAGAGATGGCCCTGGACAGGATATATGGCAAGTATAATGACAGTTTTCAGCTACTTTACACATTCAAGGCTGAAGTTGAGAGGGCTTCACCTGGTAGTGTTGTTGAGATTGACAAACACACTGTACAGTACAAGCTCATAGGTAAATCTTTCCAGAAAGAGTGCTTTAGAAGAGTATTTGTCTGTTTCAAGGCTTGTCAGAAGGGTTTCTTGGAGGGGTGTAGGCCATACCTTGCTGTGCATGCTACAGCATTGAATGGAAGGTTTAGAGGCTAACTAGTTGCTGCATGTTCCATAGATGCTCATAACTGGCTATTTCCTGTAGCATATGGTGTCATAGAAGCAGAGTCTGAAGAGAGTTGGGGTTGGTTTTTCAAAAACCTAAAAAATGTCATAGGACATCCAGAAGGGCTGGTGATACATACTGATGCTTGTAAAGGACTAGAAACTGCTGTGGAAGAGGTCTACCCTGCAGTTGAGCATAGAGAGTGCATGAGGCATCTAGCTCAGAATTTCAGTAAGAAATTTAAGGGGAAGTTTTATGATGAAAATTTGTGGCCTTCCTCACTTACTTACAGCATCAAGAAGCACAACTACCATGTGAGACAGTTGCACAGCAAGCCTAAGGTCAAGGAATATTTGGAAATGCACCACAAAAAAATATGGGCTAGAGCTCTAATAAATGAGTTCGGCAAGGTTGATTATGTTAACAACAACCTGGCAGAAGCATTTAACTCCAAGATCAAGAAGTACAAGGGGCTGCATATAGTGGATTTGCTAGACAAGATTAGGCAATACATCATGGAGAAGTTTGACATAAGGAAAAGGATTGCCACTGACCATTTCATTGGCCACAACATCATACCATCTGTAATGAAAGCCTTGATGGCTAAATCAAAAGGTTTGGGAATGACTATGGTCAGGAGAAGCCCAACAGAGGCAGAGGTGACTACTACTGACAAAGAAAAAAGAGAATGGAGGTACCCAGTAGACCTAGCTAAGTGGACTTGCAGCTGCAGACAGTGGCAACTTGCTAGCAAGCCATGCATCCATGCTCTCTTTTTTATTACAGCTCTGAGAGGTGAAGCCAATGCCATTGATCAATATGTTCATAAGTACTACTCTGTTGAGAAATTCATAACTACTTATGCAGACAACCTACCAGCTTTAGAGGGAAAGCAACAGTGGGACACAGTGGATCCAGGTTTCAAATTGTGTGCACCAGTTCAAAACAGAGCACCGGGTAGGCCAAGAAAGCAAAGGATCAGGGCTAGTAGTGAAGGAAAGGGGCTTGGTGCTAGGAAGAGAAAGTGCAAGAGGTGTGGGAGATTTGGACACATTGCCAAAAACTGCAAAGAATTAGTTGATGCTGCATTTGGAGAGGAGGATGAACATTGGGGAACAAAAAATGTGGATGAGGATGCAACAGAACCACTGAACAATGAGGAAAATGCAAATGCTGATGGAACAGATGATGATGATGAGGCAACAACAGAACCACTCAACAATGAGCAGCCATCTACACAAGTTGGACCTACAGTACTAAGGTATTTACACTTACTACATTGAACCCTTGAATTATTGTTTCTATTTCTAGGTTTCTGAATGTGCCATGTCTGATTACTCAATCATCTGTCAGCCCCAGGAAAAATTACAAAAGGCCAGCTGATAGAGGGGCTTCTCCAAGAGCAGCTAAGAAGAAACCAGGCCATGCAGCAGTAGTTGAACCCTCTGCTCATGCTCAAGCTCTAGCTCCAGCAAAGAACACCAGATCCAAGGCAAGGCTGTTACCCAACCCAGCAACAAACACTAGGAGCAAATCACTGAAGTTCTAATTGCTCCCTGTCATCTTCACTTAATAATGTGATGTGCACTGTCATGTTGAACTACTATGTTATGTTGTCGTCGTGTCATCTTGAACAACTTTGGTATGTCGTCGTCGTGTGAACAACTTTGGTATGTCGTCGTCGTGTGAACAACTTTGGTATGTCATTCGTCGTGTGAACCATTTGGTATGTTGTTGTCGTGTGAACAACTTTGGTATGTTATGTCGTGTGAACAACTTTGGTATGTCGTCGTCGTGTGAACCATTTGGTATGTTGTTGTCGTGTGAACAACTTTGGTATGTTATGTCGTGTGAACAACTTTGGCATGTCGTCGTGTTGTATAATTTTTATCATTCGGTGATGTTCAATTGTTGTGCAATCTTATGCCATGTTCAAGATCAATCAATGATTTGGATCATCGATACTACTGAATTCACATAAATAACTCATAAACAAGTTCCAAACTGCATCTTCCATTACCATTTAGTTCATCATCCATCATAAACATCACTACATCATCTAATAACTTGCTCAAATCTGTGAAGCCACAGAGATGGCCACAACAACAACACACAATAGGGTAATACCAAACAACAGTGTCCACACACGCAACATTTCATCTCGCTCTTTTAGTTTCTTCTTCAAAGTGCGCTTCTTCGCCAGCTCTAGGTTTCTCTTCTGCAACTGATGACTTTTGATCCACATCCATTCAATCTCAGCATGCATGTCTTCAAATGCAAGTGCAACACGAGTTGGGGGAGGCGGATCAACCCAAGCCAACCAGTGGCACTCTTTTGGCAACTACAATTTAGGCAAAGATCAGATCACAGCAAAGACATGTCCATATCAAAGATTAATGATCTAAATGTTACTCTTACATCAAGTGGGCACCCTAAAAACCGTTGGCCGGTGCTTCCCCCTTCCCAGGCGACTCGACGGGCCGGAACTAGGCCATGTCCAGTGCAACGGTGCATCGAGCGGTACTCCAAGCCGGTGCAGGTGTCGTCCGGCAGATAAAACTCGGATGCATGCTCCACAATTCCCACCCCGTCGACCTTCTCAAAAAATGTGAGATTTCCCCCCAAAATACACAAACCCTAACCCTAGAACAGAGGAGCCACGGGAAATCCAAGGGGAATCACCAAGTGTTTCTTACCTCTCCAGCCATGGCGGATGCCGACGATAGATTAGATGAGATGCCTGGGCTCGACATCTCCAGATCCACCTCCTCCCGCTTCTCCTCCTCTGCTTTTGCCGCACGGTCGCTCTTTTTTCACTTCAGCTCAACGAGGAGGAAGTAATAAGGGCAACCATACCAAGGGTAAAAATGTCCATAAACGGCCGCTGGTTATGGTCAAACGGCGCTGACCAGGCGGAGCCGTGACGGAAGGGCAAAAACATAAGTGCAGCAAACGGGATTGGG
Source organism: Triticum urartu (assembly GCF_003073215.2). Classification (NCBI taxonomy): domain Eukaryota; kingdom Viridiplantae; phylum Streptophyta; class Magnoliopsida; order Poales; family Poaceae; genus Triticum; species Triticum urartu. The sequence goes on along the minus strand of NC_053028.1, from coordinate 180,926,277 downwards.
CAAGACTGAGGGTTTTTTGAATTTAAGGGCAAAACAAACGGTGTGACACAACTAAGGGCTGAAATGTAATTGTCCCATCATTTTATCATTACCACAAGTAGATCTTAGCTTTTGTTACCAACTAAACTAGTTTCAAACATTTTACAAACCAAGCATAATAACTAACTAACACTTAACAGAATATAAATAACATAATATTTATTTAAATGCAGGGATTAATCATTTCATTCAAGTAATAAAATCATAAATATTGAAATGACACCATGAAAATGTTGTTGTGGCTCGCCTTAGTGCAGATGAGGTTCACAAGCCTTCTGGTGATCCTCAAGACAAGCCTCACCCTCTGAAAATAATTTTAAGCACAAGAAGAAAATATCAAGAACACTTCTGAAAATCGCCAGAAATTCTAGATAGCTCAGAAAAATCTCATTTTTTGGTGAGCTGCTAGATTTCTTCGCAAAGAACATAATGCAAAAAGAATCAATTAATTTGGACTTATGGTTGAAGAGTTATAGCTGTTTGAAGCTCTCTAGAAATTAGTTGAATTTGAATTTAAATAAAACAGACTAGGGGGTGACGTCGAAGGCGTAAAGCCTCAGGGCGCCACCACTCGTACCGCTTCGCGCGCGTATAGAGTGGCTGACTAGCGGGCCCCGCTAGTCAGGTGAGGTGGAGGGGGAGAAGGAAACAAAGGGGGTCGCGGCTTCGCCGGAGCTCTCGCCGGCGACGAGGGCTCCTTGGCCAAAACGAGAGGGAGGGACCGAGAGAGGGGATGGAGGTGCACATGCCCGTACCCGTAACATAGCTAGGGGTGGTCGGACAGCGTCGGAATCGACCTCACAAGCAGAGGCAGAGAGCGGTGGTCGCCGGAGATGAGGAAGATGGCGAGCAGAGGCAACTTCAGGGGCTCCAGGGGGACGGAACGGCTTCACCGGAGAGAGGCGGAGGCCCTGGAAGGATCGCCCAAGCCTGGGAGGGGCTGGAACTACCGCGACGACCCGAGGGATCGCCGTCAAGCTCGAGCTCGGGGACGGCGGCCCGCGGCCTGCCCGGCCGGGCTACGGCTATCTACATGTTTGTGAAGTGTGTGGGAGTGGAGGATGGTGCTCGAGGAGGCTGGGGTGGCTCCTTTTATAAGCGAGCGTCGGGGGTGGATCAGGGCTCCGCCGGTGACACCTGGACGCTGCGCCCGGCAACGAGTGGCGTTAGTGAGAGGGGGAGAAGGCGACGCAGCTCACGCGGGGACTGTGGGCGAATGGGGACGAGCACAGGATCAAGAGGAAGGCGACGAGCACAGTGTAGAGCGCACTGTGGCGTTGGCCGGACCGCGCCCGTGCTCGCTGCAGCGAGCTCCGGCATCGGCGAGCGCCAGGGGGAAGTTAATGGCGTTGAGACGAGGATGGTGCCGACGTTTGGCACGCTCGGGCAGACGGGGGAAGCGAGCACGCGCGAACAGAGCGCTCGGCGGCACTCAGAGCGCGTCGACAAGCATGCTGGCATCGTGGACACGCGTGGTCACCACGTGAACTCTTCCCTCAGGCCGACCAACGTCCAAAGATCATGTCTGGCTTGTTGTTCGTGGTAGTTTTGAAGATTACCATGCTTTGGTTTGGCTCCAGATGCAGTAGAGAAGATTTTACAAGCCAAGTAAGTTTCTGATCAGTAACTTTGAGAGGTTACTGAGGTCAAATGGCTGGGAGTTGGGGGCTGTGCTTTGGAGGCTAGCCATCATCTACTAAGGTGATGATGCACAAGAAAATTCAGGCACAATGGAGCAAGTAAAATGGTAGTTGCTGTAGAAACCACCATTTCTGTCCAGAACAGAAAATATTTTCTGTAGCAAAAATATTCCAAAAAGTGATGAAATATTTTTGCTCAGGAAGGTGCCCTAGGGTTTAAAGAATATTTGTGAATTTTCTCAGATTTTTGTGGCCAAGAAAAATTAGGGTTGCTTTGGAGCTCATTGAACTAGCTAGGGTTTTAGAGAGGAAAAATGAATATTTTTCATTTAAGAAAAATATTCCCAAGATTATTTTGAGGTGGATCAGAAGGGGAATGATGATTAGAGAGGGGAATGATGCACTTGGGTGAAAGCCAAGGGTACCCAAGTGTTTAAGTCCATATGAAAAGATTCAAAAACTCCAAATTTCAAACTAAAGCCAAATGAAAACAGGCAAATAAGAGAGGGCAAAAAATCAGGCTGTCACAGAAGGCCTCTTCCAAGTCCTCCCAGCTGCCAATAGAATTTGCAGGCGGACTGTTGAGCCAGTGTCGAGCTGGCCCCTTGAGTTTTAAAGGGAGGTATTTGATGGCGTGGAGGTCATCACCGCGGGCCATATGAATGTGGAGAATGAAGTCTTCGATCCACACCGCGGGGTCCGTGGTTCCATCGTATAATTCTATATTCACAGGTTTGAACCCTTATGGGAATTCATGATCCAGGACTTCATCGATGAAGCAATGAGGGTGTGTGGCCCCTCTATATCGGGTCGTATCGCGACATAGCTCTGATGGAGTCCGTCTGCGGTTTTCGGCCCGTGCGTGACTAAGTTTGTCACGTCCGAATAGGTGGCCGTCGCCGCGTGTCGAGGCACGCCCTCGCGATCCGTAGATTGATCTAGTGTGTCATGGTTTATTGTTCAGGGTTTCTCGGAGGTCATATGTATGCCCCTGGGCTGGTTTACCTCTGCCTGTGTGCCGAGGCGGGGCTGGCTGGTGTTCGGCGTGAGTTGTCGTTTTGTCTCGACCACGTGGTGGTCGGTCAGCCGCATTGTACGACGGAGGTATGTAGTTCGGCGCCTCCTCGTCAAACTGAGGTAGCAATTTGCACTTTGGGTAGCTTTTGGTTGGGCGCTTGAGGCCATACTCTTCAACTGCTAGGACATCGGTCCATTTATTATTGAGAAGATCTTGGTCAGCTTGAAGCTGTTGCTGCTTCTTTTTCAAGCTCCTTGCAGTGGCAATTAGCTGGCGCTTGAAGCGCTCCTGCTCAAGAGGTTCCTCAAGCACGATGAAATCCTCGGTGCCGAGGCTCACCTCGTCCTTGGAGAGCGGAAGGTAGTTATCATCCTTCGAATCTTCATGTGTGGCCTGTTTACCGGGGCTAACCTGCCCGCCCTCCTGTTCATCTTGTTCATTAACTGTACCGACGGGGTCTTCATTGTCTTCGGCACCTTCTGGAGTGTTGTCTTCTGCTGTGCCGGTACTGCTATCTTTACTGTGGCGTGACTTAGAGCGGCGCTGCTGACGCCGGCGCTTGGATTGTATATCGGAAGGTTTATCCACAACCGGATCTTCCTTGTCATCGCCGATGATCTCCTTTGGTGCATCCACCATGTATACATCGTACAAGGAAGTGGTCGTCCAGCGTCCGGTGAACGGCGGGTTCTGGGCCTCTTCTTCTCTGACATTGTCGTCCATACCGTCGATGTCCTCGGAGTCGTAGTCAAGTTTGTCGGTCAGATCCTCGACTATGGCTATGAAGTGGGTGGCGGGTGGGAAGCAAAATTCTCCACCGTCAGCCCCTAGTTCGAGCCGGATATAGTTCGGCTGTGAGTCCTCCGCCAAGGACAAGTTCTTTAATGAGTTTAGCACATCGCCCAAAGGCGAGTGCTGGAAGATGTCTGCGGCGCTGAATTCGAAGATCGATAAACGATCAAGCTCGGCGTCCACGGCCTCACGTGGTTCGGAACTTACGGCTGGAGACGAGTCCGGAGTTCCACTGACAGAGACATCGTGAGAGGTTAAGTCTATATGCGGCTCCAACGTTGTGGAATCTGTGGCCTCCGTGGTGGGGTTGATCCTCCCGTCCTTGGGTGGCGCAGCTTGCTTTGAATCTAGGGCCAGAGCGGTTATAGGAGCAATCTCCCAGATGCAGCCTGATGATAGATTTAGGTCATGATCATCGGGGCGACCGGGAGCGGCTACCGCGGTCTCGAATTCGGCAAAGATCAAGTCTCCACGGGTGTCCGCAACGTAATTCAAGCTCCCAAATCTGACCTGATGGCCAGGGGCGTAGCTTTCGATCTGCTCCAGATGGCCAAGCGAATTGGCCCGCAGTGCGAAGCCGTCGAACACGAAGATCTGTCCGGGGAGGAAAGTTTCTCCTTGGATAGCGTCATTATGGATGATTGAAGGGGACATCAAACCTTTTAGCGACAGCACAGTGGAACTCTCAATGAAAGCACCAATGTCGGTGTCAAAACCGGTGGATCTCGGGTAGGGGGTCCCGAACTGTGTGTCTAAGATTGATGGTAACAGGAGACAAGGGACACGATGTTTCCCCAGGTTCGGGCCCTCTCTATGGAGGTAATACCCTACGTCCTGCTTGATTGATATTGATGAATATGAGTGTTACAAGAGTTTAGCTACCTCGAGATCGTAATGGCTAAAACCCTAGAGGTCTAGCGTGTATGGCTATGATAATGAATATCCTCTATCCGGACTAAGTCCCCCGGTTTATATAGACACCGGGACGATCTAGGGTTACATAAGGTCGGTTACAAAGAAAGGAATCTACATATTCGATGCCAAGCTTGCCTTCCACGCCAAGGAGAGTCCTATCCGGACACGAGTACAGTCTTTGGTCTTCGTATCTTCACAGCCCATCAGTCCGGTCCATAGCCAACAGGCCGGACGCCCGAGGACCCCTTAGTCCAGGACTCCCTCAGCTCCCAAGTGACACCTAACCAATCTAGGAGACACCACTCTCCAAAAGGTAATAGATGGTGTGTTGATGATGAACTCCTTGCTCTTGTGCTTCAAATGATAGTCTCCCCAACACTTAACTCTCTCTCATAGATTTGGCTATGGTGGAAAGATGATTTGAGTGGAAAGCAACTTGGGGAAGGCTAGAGATCAAGATTCTTGTGGTTGGATTGGAATGTTTTGGTATCAACATGGTTCTCTCTTAGAAAATGAGTAGTGGAAGTGTAGCCATGTTCTAATGGCTCTCTCTTGAATATAGGTGAAGGGGTATATATAGCCTCCACACAAAATCTAACCATTACACACATTTGACCCAACTCGGTCAGACCGAATAAGTGAACTCGGTGAGACCGATTCAGTTCAAAATGTGAACGTTAGGATTCTTGGTGGGACCGACATGATTAACTCGATGGGACCAATGTGCTAGGGTTAGGGTAAAACGTCATCTCGGTTTGACTGATTACATAAACTCGGTGAGACCGATTTTAGTAGTAAGTAAACGGAGAGTTGGTCAGGCAAACTCAGTGGGACTGATCGCTCCTTTCGGTGATATTAAAACATTACAAAAGGGAAACAAAGAGTTTGCATTGCAAACTCGGTGGGACCGATCGCTCATTTCAGTGAGATCAAAACATTACGAAGGGAAACAAAGAGTTTACAATCCCATCTCAGTGAGACCGAAATCCCTATCGGTCAGACCGAAATGATTAGGGTTTCTAGCTATGGCTATGTCAAAGGAACTCGATGGCGCCGGATGGATCAAATCGGTGGGGCCGAGTTTGACTTTAGGTTTAGGAAATATTTGGATTTGAGAGAGTGGTTGAGGGCTTTGGAGCATATCACTAAGCATTTTGAGCAAGTAGACCACTAAGCAACACCTCATCCCCTTTTAATAGTATTGGCTTTTCCTATGCACTCAATGTGATCTTGGATCACTAAAATAGAAATGAAGAGTCTTGAGCTTTTGCCAATATTTGTCCTTAGCATTTTGAGGGGTCCACATCTCTAGTCCATGCCATGCCAATCATTGAACTTTCTGAAATAATCAACTTGAATGGATATTAGCTAGTTCAATGAGCTATATGTTGTTATGAATTACCAAAACCACCCGGGGATTAGTTGGACTTTTAGATAGACATCCCTCAAGTCATCTAAATGATACGTGATACAAATCAACTAAACCATGTCCGATCATCACGTGAGATGGAGTAGTCATCAATGGTGAACATCTCTATGTTGATCATATCTACTATATGATTCACGTTCGACCTTTTGGTCTCCAATGTTCCGAGGCCATGTTTGTACATGCCAGGCTCATCAAGTTTAACCCGAGTATTGCGCATGTGCCAAACTATCTTGCACCCGTTGTATGTGAATGTAGAGCCTATCACACCCGATCATCACGTGGTGTCTCGGCACTACGAACTGTCACAACTGTGCATACTCGGGGAGAACACTTATACCTTGAAATTTAGTTAAGGGATCATCTTATAATGCTACCGCCGTACTAAGCAAAATAAGATGCATAAAAGATAAACACCACATGCAATCAAAATATGTGACATGATATGGCCATCATCATCTTGTGCCTTTGATCTCCATCTCTAAAGCACCGTCATGATCTCCATCGTCACCAGCTTGACACCTTGATCTCCATCGTAGCGTTGTGGTCGTCTCGCCAACTATTGCTTCTACAACTATTGCTAACACATAGTGATAAAGTAAAGCAATTACATGGCGTTTGCATTTCATACAATAAAGATACAACCATAAGGCTCCTGCCGGTTGCCAGTGACTTTTACAAAACATGATCATCTCATACAATAACGTATATCACATCATGTCTTGACCATATCACATCACAACATGCCCTGCAAAAACAAGTTAGACGTCCTCTACTTTGTTGTTGCAACTTTTACGTGGCTGCTACGGGCTTCTAGAAAGAACCGTTCTTACCTACGCATCAAAACCAGAACGGTGATTTATCAAGTTTGTTGTTTTAACCTTCAACAAGGACCGGCCGCAGTCAAATTTGATTCAACTAAAGTTGGAGAAACAGACACCCGCCAGCCAACTTTATGCAAAACTAGTTGCATGTATGTCGATGGAACCGGTCTCATGAACGTGGTCATGTAAGGTTGGTCCGGGCCGCTTCATCCAACAATACCGTAGAATCAAAATAAGACATTGGTTTTAAGCAGTATGACGATCACCGCCCACAACTCTTTGTGTTCTACTCGTGCATATCATCTACGCATAGACCTGGCTTGGATGCCACTGTTGGGAAATGAAGCATGCAATTTCAAAAAAATCCTATGCTCATGCAACATCTATCTAGGAGATGCATAGCAACGAGGAGGGAGAGTGTGTCTATGTACCCTCATAGACGGAAAGCGGGAGCGTTTGACAACACGGTTTATGTAGTCGAACTTCTTCTAGCTCCGACCGATCAAGTACCGAACGTACGGCACCTTCGAGTTCTACACACGTTCAGCGCGATGATGTCCCTCGCCTTCTTGATCCAGAAAGGTGTCGAGGAAGTAGATGAGTTCCGTCAACACGATGGCGTGGTGATAGTGATGGTGAAGTGATCCATGCAGTGCTTCGCCTAAGCACCGCGAAACTATGACGGTGGGTGTAAACTGTGGAGGGGGGGTGCCGCACACGGCTAACGATTGTTGGTGTGCGTTCTAGGCGCCTCCTCCCCACATATATATAGGTGGGAGGGGGGAACAGCCTTGGGGCGCCCCAAGTAGGAGGAATCCTACTTAGGGGCCTAGTCCAATTCGGCCCCCCTTACCATATTTTTCGGAGGAGGAAGGAAGGAGGAGGGAGGAGGGAAGGAAGGGGGAGGCCGAATCCCTCCCCTTCCTTCTCTCTTCCCCTCTTTCCTTCCTACTCTGGTTCGGCCCATATGGGGGCGCAGCAGCCCCTGCTGGTTGCTGTGTTTCCCCTCTTGGCCCATATCTTTGCCGGGGATGCCCGGAACCCCTTCCGGTGACCCGATATGTACCCGGTACCCTCCGGAACACCTCTAGTGTCCGAATACTATTGTCCTTTATATCAATATTTACCTTTAGACCATTTTGAGACTCCTCGTCATGTCCGTGATCTCATCCGGGACTCCGAACAACATTCGGTCACCAAATCACATAACTCATATAATACAAAATCGTCATCGAACGTTAAGCGTGTGGACGCTACGGGTTCGAGAACTATGTAGACATGACCGAGACATCTCTCCGGTCAATAACCAATAGCGGAACCTGGATGCTCATATTGGATCCTACATATTCTACGAAGATCTTTGTCCGTCGAACTGTTATGACAACATACGTTATTCCCTTTGTCCATCGGTATCTTACTTGCCCGAGATTCGATCGTTGGTATTTTCATACCTAGTTCAATCTCGTTACCGGCAAGTCTCTTTACTCATTTAGTAATACATCATCCCATGACTAACTCATTAGTCATTTGTTTGCAAGGCTTATTATGATGTGCATTACCGAGAGGGCCCAGACATACCTCTCCGATACTCGGAGTGACAAATCCTAATCTGGATTCACACCAACCCAACAAAACACCTTTGGAGATACTTGTAGAGCATCTTCATAATCACCTTGTTACGTTGTGATGTTTGATAGCACACAAGGTATTCCTCCGGTATTCGGGAGTTGCATGATCTCATAGTCAAAGGAATATGTATTTGACATACATGGAAGTAGTGGCAATAAACTGTACAATCAAATGCTAAGCTAACGGATGGGTCTTGTCCATCACATCATTCTCCTAATGATGTGATCCCGTTATCAAATGACAAACCATGTCCATGGTTAGGAAACCTTAACCATCTTTGATCAACGAGCTAGTCTAGTAGAGGCTCACTAGGGACACAGTGTTTGTTTATGTATTCACACATGTATCAAGGTTTCCGATCAATACAATTCTAACATGAATAATAAACCTTTATCATGAATAAGGAAATATAAAATAACAACTTTATTATTGCCTCAAGGGCATATTTCCTTCAGGATATGCATTGTTGTGTTGGTCATTTGTCTGGATATGCATTGGTGTGTTGGTCATTTTGCCGAATATGCACATTGTTGGTCGGATATGCATTGTTGTGTTGGTCACTTGGTCGGATATGCATTGTTGTGTTCTTCACTTGACCAGATATGCACATTGTTGGTCGGATATGCATTCTTGTGTTGTTCATTTATAGTCATTTGACAATGTTTTATTTTGTAGTCTTCCTATGCATGCAATGTGTTCTTGAAGTTGCAGAAGAAGAGCTTCATTGTCATGCATTGTTGGTTGAAGTTGAATGGACAACCCAAGTGGAATATATTCATTGCCAAGATCATCGCCCGTGGCGCCGAGGAAGAAATCGATGATCCAACAGACCCAACAAAAGAACTGCACAAGAAGGTTAGAAGAGGGTTCCAGAGAAAGAAGTGGGAGAAGAAGGCAAAGCGAGAAGGGGCGGCGACCAAGATGATGAGAGATTCGAGGACATCTTGGCGAAGGAGGCATACTTCAAGTGCTCTAGCGTCAAGAAGAAAACAAGTACGATAGATTTAACATGTTGATGCCGGCGACCGAGAAGAAGCTCAAGCTCGAAGAGAGGAAGACTGTGCTCAAAGAGAAGGTTGAGACCGCAACCGCTTAGAAGGACAGAGATGTTGACCTTGAAGATGGAGGATTTAGATGACGATGCAAGGACGATCGCAAGCCATCCGTTTCAAGATGTTAAAGCGGTAGAAGGATTAGTTGGAGAGGACGGAGGAGATGACCAAGAAGGTGGCGGCGGTCGAGACAACGACGACGGCAAATTGAGTGTGGAGGTTCAGATTGCCGCTCCGACAGGACATAAAATCCATTTTTTCATGGATTGCCGCGCATACTAGCAGACATTCAGAGGATAGATCTAGATGTCGGGCTCCCGGGTCCATAGATTTGTCCTTGTATACGATGTAAGATTAAGGGTCACCGCTATACCCGGCCATCTATCGGGCCGGGTCAGGCCTACCAAAGCCCGAGGCAGAAAACCTAGGCCCGATCCCGGACATCGGGCCTAGTTTCTGGGCCCAAGCCCGACCCGAAAGTGATAAAGCCCGCCGGACCTCGGGCCACGGGCCGGGCCCCTTCAGTAAATCGTGAAAACGGCAGGCCCGAGCCCGGTCCGAATGCAGCGTCGGATCGGGCCGGGCTGCCCATGGCCAGGACTCACCGCCAAAGGGTAATGCTACACGTACGTAGGACTACTTACAATGTTTTACGTAATGTAACAGGTGGACCAATAAGAAAAAAAATTAGGGGAGGGGGGAGTTAATTAGTTCGGAACAGGTAGATGTCAGAGTTAAACTGGGTGGATGGAGCCTATGAAAACCTGTTTACGTGACGTCATTCCCTAATTTTCTCGTGACGTCAGGTAGGATACAAAATGACTAGTCGAGGAGCCCGGCGATCCAGGGGGGATGGATGGCCAGAGGGGGTTGGAACGCCCCTGCCGTCGTCGACGGGCCCCCCAGCGGCCAGCGCCAGTGGGACGGGACGGGACGAATGCACGCTCTCTCTAGGTGTGTCAGGATAAGGCGCCCAACGACGGATCTAGGCCCTGGCTGCGGCTGCCCCGCCCGGCTCTGCTCGCCCCAGCAGTGGCCTGGACGACTGGTGTTCGAACAAATGCCTCAGCGCCCAGTACCTATCTACGGCACGGCAGTTAATGGCCGGAGAAGAGCCAAGACCAAGTCACGAGCGGCGATGGCCGCTCCACGGAACGGTGTTGCACGCCGGAGCGAAAATGTCAAACGACGGCGACGTTCGAGGCGCCGAGGAGGTCGGAGGTCGGAGGTGACTTCGCCGGAGCCGAGTGGACGACGACGGTAGGACGTTCCTGTCAAGGTGGCTTCCGAACGCCGGTGTGAACCCACGGTGTGTGTGGTGGTCGTGTGGCAGTCAGCAGTCAACACACCCTCTCCGCTTACCATCGCTGTCCACATATTCCATTTGACCGCCCCCTGGCACAAGGTACCCTACTGGCTGATTCCTGCTTATTCATGTGTTCCAAACCAAATTACTACTCAGCAACCCAGCTCGATGCCGGAGTATTTTACAGTTGAGATGCGTGATAATTTGTTCATTATTTTTTGGTGTGTTTGGCTCTCTTCTAACTCCAAACTGGTCCTTCTCCTGAGGAGATCGTATATGCATATATCCCATCCCCTCGATCCCGAGGAGATGCGTGTTCCTTGATATGACTGGGTCCAACTCCAACCTAATATGCCATGAGATGATAGCCTGATAGTACACTTTGCTGTAGGGCCTTACCTTATTTCTTTCCTTTGTTTAACTGACTTCGCCGGTCTCCCCCCATCTGTTGTTCACTGTCCACACCACCGTTCACACCATTATTGAACTCGGCTGTCTTTGAAGCAGTCCCTCACTAGTCTGAGCAGCAGCCGTCGCTCTGGATACAAGCTCAAAGCCGCAACCGCAGCTAGGCTAACGGGGCAGCCATTCCGACTGAGCAACTGAGCATTGCGAAGCTTCCCCATTCTAGGTATGATCCTTACTCTCTCTTGCTGTGTTCGGCTCTTCGACATGGATACATAAGTTCCAGTGCCAATTTTCTGCCATTTCTCCGCTTGCAGTTAATCTTACTATAGTTACCCTGATCTGGGTACAAGCTCAAAGCTCATGCCATGAGTGAGGGCGGCTCACACATGCAGCCTCAGCTGGGGAACTCTCACACGGCGAACAGCGAGCAGCCTGAGCCGGCCACCATGCCGATGAACGGCATGGCTGCTTCGAGGCCAGGCAATGGCCAGACGGCAGATGAAGCAGCCGCCAGCGGAGTGACGGAGGATATCGAGGCGGCCGGCAACAACAATGGGCAAGGTCCGCCCAACAGGCCAGCAAGCCATGAATCCAGCATCAAGGTTGATTTCGAGTTCTTGTGGAGGTTGCGGAAGTATCTGCTACTTCTGGCGGTGTTGGCCGTTGGTGTCACTTACAATGCTGGGTTGAGCCCGCCGGGGGGATTTCAGATGGACAGACTTGACCGCCATGCCGGTGATCCTCTCCTCCCGCTTAGATTCTTCCAGCGATACCAAGCCTTCTTTTACTGCAACGCCACAGCCTTTGCTGCTTCTCTGGTCTTGATCATCTTGCTCCTGAGTAGGGGAGTGGCGAGCAAGCATGTCTGGCTTCGCTCGATGCAGTTTACCATGATACTGGATCTTTTCAGTCTCATGGGGGCATATGCCGCGGGGAGTTGCAGAGCACTAAGGTCTTCCGTTTACATATTGGTGCTGGTCTGTTCTGTTTTCGTCTATGTTGTGGTTCATATCCTATTGTTTATGAGGGCAGTTCCACAGCCGTTAAAAGATCAGGTGCAGAAAACCCAGGATCTCATTCTGAAGAAGCTGAAACGCATGCTAAAAAAGGTGCCATCTATTTGCCCTGTCTCTGATCCTGACGGGCAAAGGAGCAACCGAGATTACGCAAGGGAGATCGAGGAGGCTCGCAAGTTCATATTGATGCTTGCAACTTTTGCTGCTACTATCACATACCAAGCTGGGATAAGTCCACCTGGTGGCTTTTGGGGTGCAAATAATCCTGAACACCGTGCAGCCACTTTTGTTCTCCGCAAGCACAACCTCCTCCGCTTCAATATCTTCACGTGTTGCAATGCGACCTCTTTTGTGGCGTCTTTGGTCACAGTCATACTGCTTCTGAGCACGGAACTGAGCACGCATGGGATAAGGACTCAAGCGCTGTCTGTGTGCGTCGTGGCTGTTCTGCTGGGGCTCATTGGTGCTTATGCTTCAGGGAGCTGCAGGGATGTTGCAACATCGTTGTCAGTGATACTCATAATTGCTGTGGTTCTAATCTGTGTTCTGATTCTTGTTATTTGCCTTCATTGCAAAGCTGTAACGGTGTGGGTGGATGAGGAGCTGAAGCCAGCACTTGGCAAAATGCTGAGGATGCTGTCATTGGGGCAAGATGATTCTCCAAGAGCTCACCAGCAATGTACAGATTGTCAGAGAAGGCACCATCAAGATACAGAGCTTGTTTCTCAGAGAAATCACCAGCAAGATACAGATCTTGATTCTCAGAGGATTCACCATCAAGATACAGAGCTTGTTTCTCAGAGAAATCACCAGCAAGATACAGATCTTGATTCTCGGAGGATTCACCAACAAGATACAGAGCTTGACTCTCAGAGAAGTCAGCAGCAAGATACAGCACTTGACTCTCAGAGGGTTCGCCAGCAAGATACAGAGCTTGATTCTCCGACAACTCACCAGCAAGCTACAGAGCATGTAGTTCGAGATACAGAAGTAGAAGGTGTCATGTCGAATTTGCAGTGCTACTCTGCTGACAGCGATCTTGTATCAACTGGAGATATGAGATCTGTATCAGCCAGTGATTTGGATAGCATGGAGGACATCATGCCAACAACACTACATCAATCTCATGATCAGAGTGAACATGCTGCAATTAGAGTTGTATGCTCATCATCAACAGATGCCCTAACTACCGAGGAAGTTCCATCGGACAACTTGGAAATACAACCTGCTGGCAGTCAGCAGGTTGCAATCCCCATGGCACTATCATCAAGTGACGGTGGAAATTCTATCCAAGGTATTTTACCGTTGCAGGGCTCGGTGGACGAAAATGCAACATCTGGTAACCTGAGGATGGATGCTGATGATCCGGCAATGGGATGTGAATTACCCGACAGCCATGGGGACAGCACAGAACAGCATGGTCAGCAAATGTCCAATAACCCTACTAGTGCAGATGATCGTGATGTTAGATTAGAGATCGACAACACTGCCAATGATCAAGCCCCACAGCATCAGAGATGTATTAAATGCAGCTGTAGAAATCCAGATGATGCTTTTCTGAAGAAGTCACGCACTTACCTATTGCTTCTTGCAATTCTTGCCGTGTCTTTGACATATCAAGCTGGTTTAAATCCACCAGGTGGCTTCTGGACATCAAATGCCACAAAGCACTCTGCTGGCGATCCCATTCTTGGGGACAGTGGTCGTGTCTGGACATCAGGTGGCACTAAGCACTCTGCTGGTGATCCCATTCTTGAGGACAGTTATCATAAGAGATACCTTGCCTTCTTTTATTTCAATGCCACTGCATTTGCAGCCTCCCTTGTCATGATCCTTATGCTCCTGAGCAGGAAGATGAGCAACAAGGTTATAAAACGCCGGGCACTGCAGACAGCAATGATAACCGATTTGCTTGCTCTAATGGGGGCCTTTGTTGTTGGGAGTTGCAGGGAGAAGACAAAATCTATTTACATATCAGTGTCGATATTTATCGTGGTTGCATATGTCCTTCTCCATGTTTTAGTGTTTAGGCATAATGGATGGTTGAAAGTGTGTGTTACCCAGAGGATGAAGTTTGCACCACCTCAGACAGATAATGAGTCAAGAGATGCTAAGGAGAAGGACTTGGCGCGGAGGCGGAATTTGCTCTTTATTCTTGCAATTCTGGCGGCAACTGTCACGTACCAAGCTGGCCTGAACCCGCCAGGAGGCATTTGGCCTGATGAGAACAGTAAGGGTGGCAAACCAGGCAATCCAGTTCTTCAAGACAGCCACCCAGAGCGCTATGATGTTTTCTACTACTCCAATGCTGTCTCATTTGCGTCATCTGTGGCTGTCATCATTCTTCTTGTTAATAGGGAATCATGTGAGGATGGAATCAAGTCGTACGCAATCCGTGTGTGCTTGGTAGCGGGTTTGCTGGGCCTCCTGATTGCCTATTCTGCAGGAACCTGCAGGAAAGCGAGACCGGTAATATATCTTATTGTCATAGCCTCTGCAGCTCTAACATGCCTTGTGATTCAAGTACTTGTACTACAAGATGCATTAGATGGGCCACTGACCAGGTTAAGGGGTCGGTTGCGGAAGATTCTTCATCTAGAGCCTGACTCTGAGACACCGCTGGAAAGTTCAGATGAAGAAAACACGGAAAGAAATGCTCAGGGGTCAGGCACCCTTATTAGTGAGAAGACGGAAAAGAAGAGACAGAAGTACTTGATGCTTCTTTCGGTTCTTGCTGCATCCATTGCGTACCAAGCTGGTCTAAACCCGCCTGGTGGCTTCTGGCCTGATGACACTCCCAAAAATGGTTACAAGGCTGGCAACCCGGTACTTAAGGACATAAACTCCTGGCGCTACATGGTATTCTATGTCTTCAATTCCATCTCTTTCATGTCATCTATTGCTGTAGTCATGCTTCTGCTGAGTAAATCTGTGAGACAGAAGAAGGTTCCGCTCCAAGCATTGCACTTCATCATGATACTGGACCTGTCGGCTCTGATGACAGCTTATGCAGCTGGAAGTTGCAGAAAGTTCAGGACTTCAATATTCATCCTCGTGGTAGTATGTTGTGTGCTGGTGTACCTTCTGTGTATTATTATCTTGTCAAGTCGCATAGCAAGATGGCTGAAAAAACAGAAAAACAAGGTGGCTTCCTTGCTGCTGGAGCCTAGCCATGCCGCTGCAACTTCAGCATGACACCGGACCTGAATGGAATGTTTGAATATCTTTCTTCCCCCTATTGTAATATGTTCATTGTAGTTCAAATGGAACCCATAAATTCTCAGTTGTAGGCTTTTATTCAGGATAAAAACATTTATTTTCCTTGCTCTTGAAGAAATATTTTGTTATGACAGAGATCTTCAGGCTGCGATGAAGTATCCCCTTAGTTAAGACGTAGTTGATCACCTATGGTATGGACGTATGGGCTGGATGTAGAGATGGGGCATGCTTAGAGTTGTGTTTTGTCTGTAATGAGTTGGTTTGATTGATGAAGAAAGTTTGCAACTCTGATTTTCTTGTGCTTCAGTGAAGTCCAAGTGGCGCATGCATGTACATGCAAATGAATTGGCATTTTTGCATGATCAGTTTGAAGAAATGTCTCCTTATTTGGCCTTATTTTGGCATTTTTACATGTACATGTAGTAGTACTCCCTCTTTGAACCAATTTTAGATTTAAACTGTTGCTTTTATATGTTGCATTAGCCTGCTGAGACAGAAAAAGTTGAGGGGTGTTCTGTCTCCAATCTGGTTAGCAAGCAGTTTTTCCATTAAAAGTTCCGAGCATCGCCTGAGCAAAAGAGCAAGCTTGACTCTGTATGTCATGAGTAATGACATGTGGAAAGGCTATTTCAGACACACACATGATACATTGCCAGGCACAACTATGATTCCTATAATACTTTACGGGTATCATTCTCAATTATATCTCAACCGTGTGCCTTTATTTAGCAGTAGTTCTATTCAGATTAGGAAAGTAAAGGATCACAACTATGTTGAATATCAGCATCCTTTTTTCCTGCACTACTTATTCTGAGATCTCTCCTCTGTTGTTGTTATTGCTCAGTGAAGGTATGCCTTTTCTTCTTCAGGATACTACTAGTTAGTACCTTTTGAGGGCTAACACACACACACACACAAAAGGAGAACAATAAAATGACGGGGATGCCGACAACTCTCGTCAGGTAAAACGACGGTCTTCATTCAGCAAATAATTTCATGACTAAGGTGCGTCTGCTTTTAAATCCCCTCACTCACATACTACATGGTTGTTGCTTTCTGGTTTGGCCCTTTTCAACGTTCTCTTTGCTTGCAAAGTCCGTCCTGAGGCTTTTGCATTTGTCAAAAATTATGGCGGGCCTCTTGTTCCGCTGGACGCTGGTAGTAGTATATATACCTTTGGTGTGTTCCATGTGGACTGCACATGCTACCCCCTCGAGTGACGGGGCTTGGTGTCACTGCAGTCCCTGAGACGATACTGAAGGCCTTTGATGGCGCCATCAAGAACAAGCTCCTCCATGTGGCATGTGCTGTTGCACTGTGCCCTGTGCATTTTTTCCTGTGTAGGGTTCACAAGAGGGACGATTTTCAAGTAGGAGTAAAATTTCGTGGTGGTACGTCATTGGCATGGTCCCGTTGATGGTGGATTTGATGGTGGTGCCTTTAGGAGATTATTAGTTTACTTGATGATTGTCGAAACCTTGCTTTTTTTTGTCAGGAAGGATTGGGTGTCACACACTGTCACAAGAATAGCCATGCTAATGGCAAACCATTGACCTAGCTAAGCTAAGAGGGCTCCAGAAGACAAAGGTTCAAAAAATGTAGAGTGGTTTCATAAGTCATAACGTTGGAACTTGGGATTCTGGGGAAGTAGGAATTCGACAGTGTTGTCAATAATCTGCGGAGACGGGGATAGTTCTTCTAGGCCAGGAAACAGGAGCATCTGGGAATAGGCCGTGAGTGTCCCACTGCATAAGTTGAGAGCATAAGACACTTGTATGATATACAGTACTACAAATGCGCAATGTTTTCCTTCTTATCTCTAGGTGTTCATTTTCTTCAGCAATTTTCCAAACCCGGGACCATTTCCGTCAGAAACGTTTGCCCACTTCGGTTCATGAACATGCTCCAGTATCCACATTCATTGGATGCGAACAAAGTCGCAGCGCCATGTTGATTTCGACGGCAGCACCGGAGAGCCAAATGTGTCCGGATGCTCACCGCGTAATTAAATAAATCCGTCTAATTAGGCCCGTCGCATCACGTGCTCTTTGGCAAATCAGAGGACGGACGGATGGATGCATTGGATGCCTGCCTTTCTGACTGTTGCATTGGCGTTGCGCTGCGTTCTCCTAGAGAGAAGATTTTTCTCAAGATTCCAAGGTCCCCACATTGATCTTCGTTCGTCTCAGTGAGCCCAGCTCCCACAGAGAACTCAGAAAACTCTGTGTGGCCACATGGACATGGCTGGCTGGCTCACTCTTCTCAGAACAATCTGCCCAGGCTACACAGTAGTGTAGTTTCAAACAATGGAGCAGGCACGTGCTACTGGGGCTATGCTGATAATCTATGCACAGTGACATCTTGTATACAAGATAGTACAAACGAGTTAAGATGCAAAGCATCATCTGTGAGACTGTAACTAAGCAGATCTTCTTATCCTCTGCCATTTTGCAAACTGTTTAGGGAGGCGCTCGAAGCCTCGACGATTGGCTACCCTCGGATCTCGATGGTCGAAGGCGCGATGCACGGGTTTTTCGATTCGTCGAGGCTCATCTATAGTACTCCACTCAAGGTGAGCAATGTTATGGCTTTTGAGCTAAGATGCAGATATTAGCACCGTTTTATGATGGTCCCGCTCTTAATGCTATGAACTGCTGTAGGCTGCTATCATCATCACTGCGCTGCAAGACTATGATGCCGAACCCGCTTAATTCGCGCACTGGCGCAACTCTAATTCATGGGGTCCAACTAAAATGGACCATGTGATGTTTACAGAGAAGGAAAGAAAAGAAAAACTCAATGGGCCATGTCTTTCGCATTTTCATAAAAATATGTTTGCGCTGGGCCATCCTGAATGGCACTTGGATAGCCGGTACCACACCTACTGATTGGTGATGTTTTGAGACGGTGGTCATGAGATGAGCTTAGGTTTGGTTTTAGAATAGTAGGGTGTGTCAGTGTGAGAGGATAATGAGCATGTGGTCTTGCGCACCGCTCGATCCGTTTGTGCTTTGTCATGAGGAAGATGCTTTGACCTACAAGTGTGATTTGATCTTGGTATTTACTCGGTGCGCCCACTGTATGATATTGTAGTTAAGGGTATCTTTCTACTCACTCAGTCCTTAAAAGAGCATACTACTAACTTTGTTGGAGGGTCAAACTATCTCAAAATTTGACAAAGCTTGTGTAAAAATATATCAATGTTTGAGAAACCAAATCGATATATGATGAAAATATATTTTATCATAAATCTAATGCTACTAATTTGATGGCATAAATACTGGTGTATTATTGTATAAATATGGTCAAACATAAAAAAGTTTAACTTTTCAACAAAGTTGGAAGTACACTCTTTTAAGAATGGAGGGAGTAGTTGTTAGTTTTTTATACTTGGAAGTTACTGCGTTCTCCAAAAAATGGTGTTAGGGTATTCGTCGCTCAACATATCTAACGAGACACGCTCTCATAGTAGTAAATACAAAAATGATGTCCTCTATTTTCTGGCATAAGCGAATCTGACCTCATTGTTTGCATATTGTGGGTGGCCTTAGAATGACAAGAACCTAAATTTCATGATAAAATTACTCTTAGAAATGACGAAGTTCCTTGGTTTTGCGGTACGCTTGACAAGTTTTTGTTTGGAAAGTCTGTTATGGCATATTTCAGGGGTGGCTAACTGGCCATGCTCTACCAAAACATATCCTTATGCTCTGCCAGTTCGCAAACTGTTTAGGGAAGCGCCACACCGAGATGCTCGATACCTCTCCGATTGGCTACCTTAGATCTCGATTGTCAAAGGCGCGATGCTCTGATCGTTTAATTCTTTGAGACCCAGCGGGTTAAGTTAACTCAAGGTAAGCAATGCCAAGATTTGTGATATTTTTCTACATACTTGATAAAATTTAAAGATGTTTGATTTTGGACAAACCTAGAACTTCAAAAAAAAGGAATGGATGAGATATTAGCATCATTTTACCTCAGTCTACCTTCTTATTGTTGCAGGATGCTATTATCACCTGCCTTGCTAGACTGTGAAGCTGAACCCGCTTAATTTGCACGGCCGCACAACTCCAATTCATGGGGTCCAACTAAATGGACCATGATGTTTAACATAAAAATATTAAAAAAACTCGGTGGGACATGTCTTGTCCTTTTTTAAAGGAAAAATGAAGTCCTGTGTGGTCACTACGAGTGGTCCACCATGAATGGCACTTCGATTACTGATTTCACCTACTTGTGACTCTTAGTTCTCAAAAAAAAACCCTACTTGTGACTCTTATTGGTGGGTACTGCAAACGAGTCGAGCTCGAGCGAGTTGGAGTTGGCTCTGTGGAAATTGTAGGATAATTGTTGTATGTTATTGATCTGACCGTTGTGGGGGTATATATAGAGGTACAACGGAGGGATAGAGACTTGGAGTAGAGGACAAGTAATACATGGTTTAAACCTATTCAATCTCTACTTCTTATCTCTATATTTAACCCAACTTATATTCTAACATTCCCCCTCAGTCGTAGCGGGAGTGAAGCGGATGATTACGACTGGATTTGAAGTATTGTGCTTCTGTCGTCTTCTCCGCTGCGCCATCATCAACTGCGTCTCTAATGGGTGATGGGTCAGCACCTAGGACGGTGACTGCGTCCCCTTCTGGTGCCTCCCTGGACTCTCCTCTATTCCCTCCCGCAGTCACAGCGAGAGTGGCGTGGACGCTGGTGACGACGCGGACGCTGTTGACTGGAGTTGTTGCCGATGTGTTGCTGTAGACCAAGCCATTAATGTCGATGTCGAGGTAGCCGATCATGGTGATGTAGCCGTGGTCGATGTAGTCGTGGTCGATGGTGTAGTCGTCGTGGATGATGAAGCCACACAAAGCCGGATGCGCAAAAAAATGCGCTATGACGGAGCTGCAGACGTGGACGATGCACCTTGCGGATGTCAGAGGGTGCCGTCGGCGATGAGTCCGCCGGTTTTGCCAAGACCGGAGGAGGCCCATCGAGCACACATCGGTTTGCCAGAACCGTGTGGCCGTGTAGGGTCGTCACTATAGTGACGTCGTGTCGATGCAGTCGTGCCGTCGTGGATGACACGGTTGTTGCCGTCGTCGTGACGCGGTCAATGCTATCGTCGAGGTCGCATCTTGCAGAAAAGTCTGTCAAAGGACGCTAGCTAGGTGTCCATCTTTGTGGACGAGGCGGCGGTGCGTTGACGAAAATGTTGATGAGGACCCCGTTGATGAAGAGCTTGGCGATGAAGTGTCGGCGATGGCGTTGCAGCGGCGTGTCGACAATGATGCGTCGCGTTGGAGGCGTCCCTCGTGGCGACGAAGTGTCGATGCCGCCCCGTGCTGAAGAAGTATGTTGGCTCATAGCCCAGCGTAGTCGTACAGGTTAATGCCGTTCGGCTCAACTTATATGAAAAATCGAGTGATCTCAAACTGAGTGAAGCTCATGATCGAGTTGTAGAACATGATTCGTGTTGAGCTTATAACGATCTCAAGTTGATCTCGAGCTAGTTTCGAGCTAAATGAGATAGTAAAAATTATAAATCTATGGATGAAAAACAAGAAAGTTAAGGTGAATATGCTGAAAACCTTTGCAAAAAACAATAAGATATTAACACATAGTCGACCACGCGCCATAATTAGGCCTAAATCTTCTCTGCACTTAATTAAGTTTCCATGTTCGCTGGTAAATAAAATAGAGAAAAATTATGGACAACATATATGGTAACAAATTATTTTATTTCTATTTAATTTGTGGCATGATTATTTAACATCATGATATTCTGTCGAGCTATCGAGCTAAAATCGAGCGAGCCAATATTGGCTCAAGATCGGCTCATTCCTTTGTCGGGCTACATAAAGTGTTCAAACTCAGCTTGTTTTTTTAGACGAGTAAAAAAACGAGTCGATCTCGAGTGGCTCACGAGCCTCGAGCTTTTTTTCCAGCCCTACTGGTGGGGGTTTGGGACTGTCATGAGCTTAGTTTTCTTCTATGTGTGTGTGTGAGAGAGAATGAACATATGGCCCATGCACTCCTCGGTACTATGTAGTCAAAGGGGCATACAACATGGTTGTGAACGGATTAAGTCTGCCAACAAGGTGTATAGGTAATGCGGTTGAAGGCCCCCCCCCCCCACCATTTGTTGGAACACGCGGTACGCTACGTTAGCGTCAAATAAAAAATTAACATGTTGCTGGAAATAGATCACGGGATCAGATTTACCACTAGACACGTAGTCACCACAAAGGAAGTAGAGTTGGTTATGCGTGTAGTCATTCAGCCGATTTCTCAAGAGTAATAGGTACAAGAACTCTAGCTCAGATATACTACGATGCTCAACCACTGTCTAAGTTTTGATTCTTGATTTTCTCTTGCTGAATCTTAAACTCAAATCTCTGAGAGAGGTGTTGCTCAATCAATCTTCTCATAATTCTTAAGCGGAGCAGCCAATGGATTACGTCGGAGCGGGGTGGCTATTTATAGCCGCAACCTTTCCGGATGGAAAATGACAAAATTGGACACGCGGACCAGCCAATGATCGAACAACACGCTTCCAACGGTCGGATTTTGAACACAATGGTAACATTTCTCGTGGAGTAAGAAATGCTAACTCTTCAGTTCGAAAGATATTTCCTACGACACTGAAGAACAACGTCTTCTGCTGACAGGTAATTATTCGGAACATAAAGAGATTTCTCTCAGTCTTGCATAGGTTTTGGCTAAGCATCACAATGGACCTAAGCTTCGAGAACTGAGGGAGTCCTGGATTAGGGGATGTTCGGATAGCCGGACTCCTGGACTATGAAGATATAAGATTGAAGACTTCATCCCGTGCCCGGATGGGACTTTCCTTGGCGTGGAAGACAAGCTTGGCGATGCGATATTCAAGATCTCCTACCATTGTAACCGACTCTGTGTAACCCTAACTCTATCCGGTGTCTATATAAACCGGAGGGTTGTAGTCCGTAGAGGATCAACTCTATACACAATCATACCATAGGCTAGCTTCTAGGGTTTAGCCTCCTTGATCTCGTGGTAGATCTACTCTTGTACTACCCATATCTTCAATATTAATCAAGCAGGAGTAGGGTTTTACCTCCATTGAGAGGGCCCGAACCTGGGTAAAACAAAGTGTCCCCAGTCTCCTGTTACCATCCGGCCTAGACGCACAGTTCGGGACCCCCTACCCGAGATCCGCCGGTTTTGACACCGACATTGGTGCTTTCATTGAGAGTTCCGCTGTGTGATCGACAAAAGGATCGATGGCTCGCCTGCAGATCAACTGCGACTTCGGCATCTTCGTCACCAGCTCGACTGGTCACCTTGGTTCGACCAAGAATTGCGCCCCGTGTTCGGATCACCATGTCCGGACGAGAGCCTTCATCAAAACATCAACTCCGATCTCTATCAAGATCACGGAGGAATCATCTATGGAGCTCGGGGGCTCAACGTCAACATTGCCCTCAAGCGACCGTGCTGTTTTTCTGGACAACGAACTCGTATTTGCCACCACCACCTCCTCGAGTATCGCTTTGACGATCGCTTTGGTGGAATTGTGCGGAATTGAGTCTACAACAACCCTGGAAAATTTCGTCGGGTTCCGATGGAGGAATCTCTGGCAATCCACGATATACCGGAGCCCTGTCAAATCTGGACGGGAATTTGGATGAGTTTAGGGTGTGGTGTCCAGCTTCTAGCTCGGACATCCTTTGGAAGATCCAACCGTTGATCGGCTGCGGAATTCCTATATCTACCACCTCTCAAAATTTCGGCTCGATCCGATCGTCCAAACTCTGGGAACCTTCCGATTAGTGCATCACTTTTCGGATCTGTTTTCTGCGCGAAAACGAATCCGACCCGAGTTCATCTTTTTTATGAACAGGATTTCGGACATCCTTTTTGAAGGAAGTTTTATATGGGGTATTGTGTTTTATTGCCGAACACATCCCACTAATTTTAAGATCTTTTGAACATGATCTTCAACATCATGCGGGTGTCAAACCAGTCCGGCAATATTACTCCACGGCTGCCGACCTGCCCTAGACACGTCGTCACTTTAGCCGAGCTCAACTTCTTCGGATTATCATCTCGGCAAGCCGAATAAGAGTCCGGCATCGCGAAGGATAAATCATCACCAACATCGCCGCCCCACGATTACACGGAGCGGGCATACCGGCATCGCCGCACGGTCGCTTCATCAAGCCAGCATCGACCACGTCACGACCTGCATCGACAGGGCCGCACTATTGCTTCTTCAAGCTGGTGTCCCTCACGCCGACCTATTTCGACATCTCGGCGGGACCGGGGGCTTCGCCATCTCTTCATCAACCTACTCCGGACACTTCGGCGTCACTAGCCGACCAGCTCCGTAACGTTAGCTGGGCCGAGGGCTTTGCCTCGGCGAGCCAACCTTTGCCAGCATTGCCATGCCGTCGTTTTATCGCCCATCAGGCAATGGGTGTGCGGATCGAGTCCCAATTTTGGGAATCACCTTCCTTCGGATTGCTATAACAAATAAACCATGTGCTATTAATCCTAGTATTTTTTGCTTGTTTGGGTTCATTTTTCCCAATGAATTATTACTCTGGTTTGTTCATCATATATACACAGGTCTATCAAATGGTGGCTGCATTAACGACAGTCGCATGGTGGTTCGGTCAGTTTCCATACATAGTCCGGTGAACGCCGCACTCGGAGTTCGCACCGACCTGCGAATTCAGGCTTTGCCACGCCTTTACCGCATCACGCCGACGCCCTGCATCGATTTGACTTCGGCGCCAGGCCATATTTCTTTTATTACTCACTTTGCATAAATTATTTATTATGCAACGATTTTTTTAATTATCATTATTACTATTATCTCCGGTTTGCACTATTTTTTGTGCACAGGAAAATGATCGGGGGACTTCGGCATCACTCTGCCGGTCTGCATTGATCGTGCTATGTCACCACTTCGGCGTGTCAAGCTCTCCGCTCCGCCACCTCGGGACCGGCTTGAGGGATGGAACCTTGCCCCGCATCAACCTCGGACCGCGTCATCAATACCGAACACATTAACCAGCTAAGTCGCTTTCATGCTCAAAGCTTTAATTTCTAACTTGCATTTGGTTCGACCAAGCATTATACTTTTTTTGGAAAAAAGTTGCTTGTAAAAAAAATTTCTTGTCCAAACTTTGTTTGTGACACACAAATTCAAGGACCCAATTCACTTGAGGGCTTCCTTTATGAAGCTTTTTCTCTTGCATATGATTATACTTGTACGGCTTCGTTCCTTGTTCGTGTACTATGCCACAATATGCACCATATTGACTTAAGCGATTTGCAAGCTGGGTTGCCTCGCTCCTGTGTTTACCCCTACGTTCCCGATTGTTCGGCTAGGGAGTAAAGGGAGCACCTCTGCGATTGTCATGATCGGGTAGCCCGAGCCGGACCTCAGACTGGGTGAAGCCGAAAGCTAGCGCTCTTATAGTTATTCAATGATGGTTGGCACACAACGGAACTCATGAGTACAAAAAATCTATTGCACAAGTCTCATAATAACAATGAGCACCGAAGAAAGGTATCGGTGGGGGTACTATTTTCTTCGAAGATGCTTCTTACACTTCACGGTAATATAGCATAAGTTCCCTGAGCGCGCTTTGTCTGTTACAGCCTTATGGCCTGATTGCCTGGTTATTGGAAACACTGTCGATATTCTCGACCGATGGAGTACATAACACTTTTCGGTCCTTGACCGACGAGGGAGAAGCTGACGGTCGGTTAAGACGCGTTTAAAGTTCGGTTGAACATAGATATGATATAAGTACTTCGGTACATGCAATCATTCTTCTACCCAAGTCACTTGGGGGCTCTTAAGTTTATTTGAGCCGTTTTATAATAAGTGTTCTTCTTCTTAGTCGTTGCAAAGTTTTATTATTATTTATCACTCCTTTTTTTGACACGAGTGTGCGGTCACTAGCCAGGGAGCCTAATTTCTCTCTCAAAGCCGCTAGAGTTTAGTTTGCTAAACTGGCCTGATGAGAAGTACTCGGCCCTCGGGATAGGAGGTTGAAGCCGTAGGCTGACCCGCTCGAAGTCTTGAGATAGGATGTATCATGTTAAAGCACGACAGAAGCACTTCTTTTTTTAAGACCAACTTTCGGATTGGCACCGAACACTTGATATTGTTCGGACGTCATGTTTTTACTGACGTTTCTTGGTTTTCCAAGCTTTTTGGCACTTTTAAACTATTTGTGCTTTTCCAGCGTTAGTCTCGCAGTGCAACGCCGGACACCTTTAGGGATTCGGCAAAAACATTCTCAGATATTGCTATATATGCATCGGTTTCGAATTGTGTCTTCGGTCAATAGTTGGGTTGCCCGGCTCCTGCACTTGCTTCCTACGTTCCGTTTTGTTCGGCTAGGCGTGCAAAGGGAGAACCACTGCGATTGTGCTTCCAGCTCACATGATTAAGCACCTTAGTGGAGAAAGCCGAAAACTGACTGTCACAATAAGCGTAAACTGGTCAGCGATCCGATGACTATGACGGGCCATTCATAACATTGGCCGAAGTGTTTACGGCTTGACCTCGACTATCACCGAACACTACCGGGGGCTATTAACCGGCCTTCCAAACTAAATCCTCGATATTTTGCTCTTACATTCGAGCTGAGGTTTCATGATCATGCTTAGCATGACAACCCAATGAAAGGAACCGATAGCGGGACTATTTTCTTTGGAATACATTTCTTCTGTTAAACAGTAATATAACATATCTCTCTGCGTACCTTTGTTTATAAAATCGTATGGCCAGATTGCCTTGTTTGTTGTAAATATTTGCCCTCATAAAGGCTTTATAAAATAGAACAAACACTCCTCAGCTACTGGCCGAGGAGGTGGAAGCCGATGGTCGGTCAACAAAGTTTTGTACAATGCGGATCTGAGCATTAATGACGTAAAGTACTTGGATACATAGAGTCATTACACATAATTTGTGATTTTACTATGGATATTGATCCTTAATTCGGCCACCCGTGCCCGCATTAAGGCTCGGGGGCTACTGGGCTTCGGGCTTATTATTTACAAATATTAAAGGGGCACATCGATCCCCTGATCTGGTGTTGCTACCCGACCAGTGTCTCGGGGGCTACTGCATTGCTTGTCCAATGCAGAAAATTTTATGTGCAATATAGTTTCCGAGGAGATTTTGATCCTCAGGTTGGTCGGCCGCACCCAACCTGAGTCTCGAAGACTGAGCACGCCGCTTTTAGTGTCCCGAAGTATTCTGCCGAGCTTGGACTTGATCCTCAGGCCGATTTTGCAAATCAACCTGAGTCTCAGCGGCTACTAGGATCAGCGGTCTTACGTCATCCTTCATGTGCATCTCGGGTTTTAAACCGATACACACCTTGAGGGCTACCGACTATATATCTCGGCAGAGAATAAATTGCACCAATCAAAACTATTGACAAAAATCGGCCCACACTCGGGGTGGTGCACCACCTCGGAAGCAGCCCGGCATAAAGCTCGGGCGCTAGTGGCTGGCTCCATAGAGGGCATTTCCGGCATTAAACTCGGCTAAACTCCTTCAAAACTTCTTTGAACCAAGGTGATTTACGACACCTCGGATACAGTCCGGCGTTGGAGCTCGGATACATAGTCCGGCGTTGGAGCTCGGATACATTCCGGTGTTAAAGCTGGGAAGTGCGGACTTGGGCGCTGGAGCTCGGGTGCGCGAGAGATGGGTAGGCAAGGGAGGAAGAAGGCGTAGGTGAATAGGGTGGATCCTTATCCCCTTATATAGGCGGATGCGGTTATGCGTCCCCACTTGCCTAATAAAACTCGCTTGCCTCCCGAGCGCCGTGATAAATGACGCGGTTGGGTTACCCACATCCGTATTAATGAGAATCCCGTAAAAAGGGTACACGATCTCTGCTTTGACAAGACGTGCCAAGGAAACCACCTCGCAAAACATGCTGAGGTGGAAAAGTAAAAACGATTCGAGTAAAGGACTTGGCTGTAGTGTGATGGCGCACTGCAGAATACGTCAGCAGATTTGATTTGTGTTAATATTATTCTCTCTATAGCAATATGTGAAAACTTATTTTACAGAGCCGGACACTACTCTTGGTGATTACAATCTTCTATGAAGGACTTGGAGGAGGAACCCGCCTTGCAATGCCGAAAACAATTTGCGCGCCGGACTCGTCGTCATTGAAGCCTGGTTCAGGGGCTACTGAGGGAGTCCTGGATTAGGGGGTGTTCGGATAGCCGGACAATACCTTCAGCCGGACTCCTGGACTATGAAGATGTAAGATTGAAGACTTCGTCCCGTGTCCGGATGGCACTTTCCTTGGCGTGGAAGGCAAGCTTGGCGATGCGATATTCAAGATCTCCTACCATTGTAACCGACTCTGTGTAACTCTAACCCTATCCGGTGTCTATATAAACCGGAGGGTTGTAGTCCGTAGAGGATCAACTCTATACACAATCATACCATAGGCTAGCTTCTAGGGTTTAGCCTCCTTGATCTCGTGGTAGATCTACTCTTGTACTACCCATATCTTCAATATTAATCAAGCAGGAGTAGGGTTTTACCTCCATCGAGAGGGCCCGAACCTGGGTAAAACAAAGTGTCCCCAGTCTCCTGTTACCATCCGGCCTAGACGCACAGTTCGGGACCCCCTACCCGAGATCCGCCGGTTTTGACACCGACAAGAACCTATGCACTCTTAATAGTACAGAGGTCCTATGACTCAAATAAGAGAAAAAAGAAAAATGAAAGGAATACCACGTCTTCATTCCGCCTTCAATCTTCTCTACTACAGTCATTTCTCTCGGACGATCCGAACAAATATTGCTTCGCGCCAGCAATAATTTTAAGGGGCCAACTCCTTCGATACAATCTTCTCGCTTACACATCTTCTCAAGATGTAGCTCATCCTTCTCTGCTACGCAGATAATCTTCGTAAAGTTCTTCGAACTTCACACTGAAAACACCATTCTCCCCGGGCTTGCATGGACAATATCTCGCCGTGTCTCAAAGTGGGTATATCCGACTCGGTAATCTTCATCATCGAGTCCATACTATCAGTTTAGCATCTCTATGCCCATGACTTGTGAAACATAGTCATCAACTGAATCGTATACTAGTCAAAGAGTACGTGTCTGCATAACCTTATCAACTAGGGACCATTAGAACAATCATCATACAATATATAGTCTCACAAACAAGTCACATACTTATTGATACATGTCACTAATGATGTTCAAGGACAATACAAAAGACTCATGAATACATCGGAAAATATCATCATCACATGATTGCCTCTAGGGCATATCTCCAACATCATCTGGAAGGAATGCCCTTATACAGCGTCGCATTTGGTGGCCGCGTCATCCATCTTGACCTTCTTGGTGTGTAAGTCTTGGACTCCTACGTCTTTGGTAGTTTCATGGTTCCCTTTAAGCAAAACCATGGTGGCACATTTCAAGAACCGACCGCCTAGGCATTGGCCCCTTGTATTACATACGAGCTAATATGGCTCAAAATGAATTATGTGTTGCACGAGAATGCGATGAAACCACTTCCCTGCATATGCCACCTAGTAGAAGTGGGTTGGCGATGTTGGATCCGGCCTGTCCACTCCATCACACGATGGATCAGGGTAATCCACGTCGGATCTCTCCAACCCACACCACTATGCGTTTGGAACCGGGTTCAGTTGGTCCATGGCAGGGACTGCCGCCTGCCGGAGACCAGTCTGCCAAACAGAGCAGGGCACAACATGCCTAGATCCACGTGTAGTTGTGCATGACATTTTTCACCCCCAGCCTCTCCATGGAGCTGCCGCTGCAGTAGAGCACCACCCACACTTGATCCAGCACTGCCAAATAGACATGCCACCAACACCACAAACACAACTCCATTCTCCATCGGACGACCTTCCGGACACACTATTTCACCCCAACCACGTGCAGATCCGTGATGCACTTGCCTACCACCGACCATAAGAACTAGGACGCCTGAGCAAGTGTGGAGACCCCGACATGTATGGTCGAAGCCACCATTGCACATGCAACAATGATCCAATGATCAGTGTGTCACTGCGTACAACAAACTAATAATCAAAAAATTACATCCACTATATAATGTCTTACATAAATAGGACCATCACAGTCAAGTCTTACATAACTAAAAACCTTGAAGACGAAACTCCAAACAAAACACTTGCAGTGAAAACACCATCGAAACTTGGACCCATACCAATGCCTTAACCCTACACGCAACTGACTAGGGAAGAGTCCTAGTTCGCATGATGGTCATCGAAGAACCTTCTTTATCAAACTCCTGATCTTCCATGCTTGGCCAAATTAATAGGCAGAGGCAAGCTAATGAGTAATTTGAATGTACACGCAAGCAATCCACGAGTGATAACAGATTATGCATGCAAGGCTTAGTACAAAGGACATGACTTCCATACTAGTATACCCATCAATTGCTAATATGCCCAACAATTTCTTCGCAATGGCAAATTGGCTTGCACAATTTCTTGAAGAAAGTACGTGGCGAGATGCCATTTTGTTGTGGCTGTGACTTTCTCTCAGTTACTGTAAGATAAATGTAAGAATTGTGTAAAATAGAGGTTAAGATTGTTTGTAAGATAAATTTTAATTTTTTGCAATCTCATGAGAGTCACCATAAAAAAAGTTAAGATGTGTCATCTCATGATTTTTCATGCATTTGAACTTCTACACTGGCCAATCCATAAAGTAACCATGAATGCTGGATGAGAGTGCCAATACACTGTACCTCATCCATACGGACAAATTAGGATTCAAAAGATTCGAAGAAGAAAACAGTAAAAAAATGTGTACATCTGGCCTGCAAGACTCTGACCATGTCCAGCCAAATTTACCCAGGCACAGACTGTACACAAAGCTTCGTTTGCATGCAGTCCTGCAACCGGTACTGCGTGTGTTTTTACAGTTCACTTTTACACAAGCTCCATAAAAAGGTCCCCTTGAGCTTTACGGTAGAGTTGTAATTGTTGCACGACTCGTAACACAAGCTGCTATAATTACATCCCACCAAATACGATTATTAGAAAGACCTCATTGCATAAACCATGTCTATTGTTCTTAATTGTCCTTGTTAGCGAGGCAAATTCTTATGATTTTAACTCTTGATTGCGTGGATTTTCTTGTCAGGCTCCAAGTGAGAAGTTGTATTTTGGTCCCACCTTTTGGGACCAAATAATAAATGAAAGGCTTATGCTATGTGTCGGCCGACCGGTCTTTTGTAAAGATCAGCCCGGATCACGAGTCGTTGGATTGGCACGATCGAACGGCCCCATCATTGCGACTCACCTTGCAACATGGTGCATGCCACGAGGCTCCTTTGCAACATGGTCGTTGTTGTGGTCATCGCTACAAACTTGGTTGCTACTTGCCCAATGTTTTATGAAGATTATCAATAATGTATTGTCTTCTTGTATTTACTCTTAAGGATATTTAAATTTAATGGACATATGTTTGTCACCAGTGTTATGCCACTAGACATAATTGTTCGTGCGTTGTAAACGGGTACCTACCCATATTGATTTAATTGCGTAAAAAGAAAGATTTTATTTGATAAACATTTAGTATTTGGTAAGCACTTATTAACATATCAAAGAGACCACAATTTATTTGATACATAAATAAGAACTGGGCAAAATGTTGGACGAAGGAGCGGACGCCAAAACATTATATTTTCCTTAAGCAGGAGAGATAATGGTCTCGTCGAATGCTGATTACTGTGATCACACTTTTCTCCATGATTTCTTTTCTGGGTTTTCCTTTTAGAGTAAAATGCACTGGCGGTACTTGAACTTGCGAAGAAAGCACGCTTTGGTCACTGTACTTCAAAATACGGCCAATACGGTCACTCAATACGTCTACACGTGATTGTACGGCCACTGTTCACTGTACGCCACTCGTCGCCCCTCCATTTGACCACTTGTTGACCAATCCGAGGTGACGGCTGGCGCTCGCGAGGGGTTCCGCAGTATTTTTACAGGGAAACCCTTAGGTGGCTCCGTAATTCCTCCTATCTCCTTGTCTATTCGGCTTTGATCAGAACGAAAGGGGAGGCGGTGAAAGGGAAGGAGGGAAGGGCGATCGTTGGCGGCACCGCACTACCACCACCAGAGTCGTCGCACAAGGGCGAGAGGCGCCTCGTAGGCGCCACGCATCTCATCGCTGGAGCTGTTTCGTCAGGATGTCGCCTGTTCGTCGCCCCGATGGTGCTCCGCCGCCCAACTGCAGTAAGCCCTCACCTCGCCCCTCCTTGGTTCTTGCGTTGTAAGCTGTAGGCTCGATATTTAGAGGTGGGCATTGTGGATGGTGTGCTTGTTAGTCAGATATGCCCATATGTACTTTGAAGATTTGCCTAGGGTTTTCGACCGTGATTTGGGGGTTTCAACGTATAGGGTTTTGGGTTTGGAGAAGGTTATTTGGTGCTGAAAGGTGCTATCTTTTGCTGCATGTTGAAGATGCTGGTTGTATAGGTGAATTTGATACTCAAAGGTGCTTGCTTGCATCTATTTCTTGCAGATTATGTAGAACAGAAATTCTGAAACTCTGTCCTGCTCTATTTTGATGTATGCAGATAAGCGCAACAGGAAGTTTTCAGTTAAGTTTAACCATGGTGGTTATTTCCTTGGGCAAGGTAGCAATCGTTCATATGTCAATGGTCATGAACTGTGGTATGATGAAGTAGATGCAGATACTTGGTCTCCAATCATGGTTGAAAACCTAGTTGAAGAGATAGGATGGGAGATGGCAGGCAGGATGAAGGTATATTATTGCATTCCCATTCTTTCAATCAACGGGAATGGGTTGAGAGAAATCAGAGGAGATAGGGACACAGATCAGATGCTCACATTTGTGTCACTAGGGCATTACTCATTTAGTTTGTACCTTGACCATGAGGATAGTTTGAATGCAAATGTGCCTGAAGATGATGTGGTCAATTTCCCAATAAGGCAGCTACCTGAAGTGTTTAGTCCTTGCAAGAGTAAACCAAATGAGCCACAAATTGCAGATATTGATGTTGAGCTTGAAGATGCAAATGTGACTCACCCAATTCCTATACAGGTAGTTTGTCCTCCAGAGCATGCAGAAGATGATGGTGTAAGCAACTTTGTGTTTGCAAAAAGGAAAGTATCTTATGTAAGTGAAGATGTAAGTGTGGAGGATCCAGGTGTGATTCAGACAACAACAGATGGTGATGATGATGATGTTGAAGGTGAAGGTGAAGCTGGTAGAGGAAGATACTGCAAAAGGAAAAACAGACAACGCAACTCATCTGGAGGAGCAAGTTATGAAATGGAAACAAATGAGAGTGACTCAGATGACTCTAACTTTGATCCCGAGGCCATAGTGGATAGTGATTATGATATTAGTGATGGTGATGATGATCTGTATGCTGACAATGTGGATATGGATGAGCCCGAAGACATAAAGTTGAAAGAGAAGCAGAAGCAACAAAAAAGAAAGTGCTTGTTAAAGGAAATGAGAAATAAGCACATGAGGCAGTAGCACATGATCCTGAAGATGAGTTGTATGGGTCAGAAGGATATGACCTATGGGCCCCTGATTCAGATGATGAAGAAATTTACATGAAGTTCAAGGCATTTAGAGGTGAGGACCTACACTGCCCCAAATTTCATGCTGGGAAGTTTTCTAGACTGTTGAGTTACTCAGGAAAGCAATCAAAGAATACAGTTGCAAGAACAGAGTTGATGTGAAGCTCCCTGTAGATGATAAGAAAAGGGTCAAGGCAACTTGTGATGAGGATTGTACTTGGTACCTTTGGGCCTCTTATGATAGTAGGACAAAGTGTTTCATGGTCAAGAAATATGTGCATGGACACACATGTACCAAGAAGTGGAAGATCAAGGCTTTCACTTCTCCTTTCTTAGCACAGAAGTACCTTGAGAGCTTTAGGGCAGACCAAGATATGAATCTGAGGAACTTTTCAAGAGTAGTTCAGAAGGAATGGCATATGACACCATCTAGGATCAAGTTGCAAAGAGCTAGAAGGCTAGCAATGAAGATTATATATGGTGATGAAGAGGCCCAGTACAATTTGCTGTGGGACTATGGAAATGAACTTAGGAGAAGTAACCCAAGCAGCTCCTTTTTTCTTCAACTTGATGATCAAGCAAGGTTCAGCAAAGCATATATGTGCCTGGATGCTTGCAAAAGAGGTTTCCTTCAAGGATGTAGGCCAATGATATTCATTGATGGATGTCATATTAAGACAAGGTATAGAGGACAACTGCTAATTGCTGTGGGAATTGACTCAAATGATTGTATTTTCCCTATTGCTATTGTTGTGGTTGAAGTGGATGACAAGCCCAACTGGTGTTGGTTCCTTGAGAGGCTCAAGAATGATCTAGGCATCATGAACACCAGCCCATGGACTATTATGTCTGATAAACAAAAGGTAAATGATGTTGATCTTCATAACTTGCTCTTATGATACCTTCTTTCATTCAGTTCAGCACCATATGAAGTAGTTGTTACTTATTTTGCAGGGCCTAATAAATGTTGTAGATGAGTTGTTTCCACAGTTAGAACATAGGTTCTGTGTGAGACACATGTGGCAAAACTTCCAGCAGCAATTCAAAGGTGATGTACTGAAGAACCAACTTTGGAAGATAGCAAGAAGCAACACTACTGTGAAGTATGAGCAGTACATGAATGAGATGAAGGAAATTAACTTGGATGCCTACAAATGGTTGCATGAGCTTGAACCTAACACTTGGGTTAGGGCTTTTCAAAATGATCTACCCAAGTGTGATATCTTACTGAACAACAATTGTGAAGTATTTAACAAGTAAGAACCAACTACATTGATGTTCTCATATGCTAGTTGTTACTGTATTCAAATATTTAGTGATGTGCGTTTTACATGGACATGTACATATTAGATGCTAGGGAGCTACCAATATTGTCAATGCTTGAAAGGATTAAAGGGAAATTGATGCAGAGGCACTACACCAAGCAGATAAAAGCAGAGAAGATGAAAGGAAACATATGCCCTGAGATAAAGAAAAAGGTTGATAAGCTAACTGAATGGACAAACACCTGCTATGTTTGAAGGGGCTGGCGATGGAGTCTTTCCAGTTGGTGATAGAGGGACTGACTACATTGTTGATTGGCACAGTAATGAGTGTAGCTGCAAGAGGTGGCAGAAGGGTGGCACATCATGTGTACATGCTATAGCATGTGCTAGGCATGAGAGAGTGGATCCCCTCCTCTTGGTTAACCAATGTTATTCTGTTGGGATGTTCAAGAAAGCATACAACAACATCATCTACCCCTGGAGAGATAAGACAGAATGGGAGAGGATGAATGGACCCCCAATTAAGCCACCATTGTACACCAAGCAGGTAGGCAGGCCATGCAAGAGCAGAAGGAAGGCCCCACATGAAGTTTCTTGCAGCAATGGTGGCAAAAAATGTCAAGGCATGGTGTGATCATGCATTGCAACTATTGTGGAGAGCCAGATGACAACATCAAAGGCTGCAAGTACCTTAACGCTGGTCTGCCCCCTCCAAATGTGCAAGCTCCACCACCACATGGAGATTATCAAGCTCCTAATGCATAAGTTGTTCCAAATGTGCAAGCTCCACCACCACCACATGGAGATGATCAAGCTGCTAATGCAGAAGTTGCTCCAAATGTAGGAGATGATGAGCAAGTCATTACTCAGGTATGTCTTCCATCATTTGTGTTGTAGGTTTTCTTGCACTGTTGGATAATTAGAAATATTGCAAAGATATGATTCAAAATTACTTGCACTTCAACAGGAGCACAACTCTTCAGAAAATCATGTCATAGAAGATCTTATGGTTGATCATATGGTTCAAAATGTAAGTTAATGTCCTTGTTTCGTGTAATTGATGTTAAGTTCATTGATAAAACATGTTATTCTGAACTGCAATATGTACTTTTTTTATCCAGAGGCCTCTGCCAAGAGTGGTTGCAACAGGGCCTATACCAGAATCAACTTTTATATCTGCTGCCAGGGCCATGCTCAATCAAACCCAAGGTAACACAAGCAACAATGGGAGCTCAAGCACAATCCAGCAAGGTGACTTGGCCAAAAGATTGCTTCTCCTCAAGAGGCAGAGAGGTAAAGAACTGGAAGATAAGAAGGAAGCAATTCTTGCAACAAGAAGGGAGGAACAACTAAAGAAAGCAGGGGAAGCTGCCAGGAAGAGACATCAGCAAGAGGAGAAGAAAGCACTAGAAGCAGAGAGGAAGAGGTAGTCATAAGCTCAGAAGAGAGAGAAGAGAAAAGAAGAAGCTGAAATAGCAAAGAAGGCTAAGGAAGAGACAAGGCAGATCATAATGGAGACCAAGAAAGCTATGGCTGATGAGAATAAAGCAAGGCAGTAAGCTTAGAAGAAGGCTTAAAAGGAGGAAGCTGCTGCCAAGAAGAGAGCAGAGAAAGAAGCTGTAGCAACAAGAAAAAGAGCAGACATGGTTGCTGCTGCTGAGGCTAGGAAGGAGGAAATGAGGCTGATAGGTATTGCTCTTGGCAAGAGGCCTGCAGGTCCAGATCCTGATTCAGATGATGATCTTGTGCTTCCTAGTAAGACCAAAAGCACTTCAATGTTTGACATCTTCAGATGATGTACCTGTTGTGTAGCATGCTTTACTTCTTAAGCTCCAAGGCATGATGTAGTAGTATGTGACTGATGAGAAATGTTATAATTGATCCATATTGATGTGTACACATG
Organism: Triticum urartu; assembly: GCF_003073215.2. Lineage (NCBI taxonomy): Eukaryota > Viridiplantae > Streptophyta > Magnoliopsida > Poales > Poaceae > Triticum > Triticum urartu. The sequence goes on along the minus strand of NC_053028.1, from coordinate 180,890,214 downwards.
AGTATGGATCAATTGTTGATCATTTTGTAACTGAATGCACTTGTGTATCTGAATTGTTGGTACAAACCATAATTTTGATGGTACTTCCCAGATATGGTTTGCTGGTTATGCATGTGCTTTTCTCCCTCAATGCACTTGTTTTGTATGTGCTACAATCATAACAATGGTAAAATGTACATCAAGATGATAAAAACACCAAATAGCTTTGCAATGTACACAGAAGCCAAATATGATGATCAACTTGCATAAACTTCCACAACTTGAAAGCATCGACAGCAACATGATAACTTGCACAACATTAACTTACATTTTATCTGCATTATGTCCTAGTGTACACATAATCAACTTGCATAAAAATGATATCTTGATATGACAGCATCAACAGCTTCAACAAGCCAAATTAACTTCCATTTGCATTAAAATATTGTCACTTGCTTACATATTGCAAAAGCATCACTTACAATGCAAAAGATTGTCACTTCAGACTAACAACACTACATCAACTCCATCTGCAAACTGGAAACTACATCAACTTCAGACTTACAATGCAAAAGCATCACTTCATACTACCAGTTCATCTCCTAACAAACTAGGCATAATGCTAATACTGCATCAACTCCATCACTTCTTCAGCAGAGAAATAGCTAAAAGCACTGCAAGTACAATGAGTGCTGCCACCAGTGCCTTCATCATCACCAATATTTGATTGTCTAACCCTACGAGTGCCTCTGCTTGATGATTGCTCATTTGAGATGCAACTCTTCCATGAATTCCATCTTCAAAGCCTGGAAGATCAACTGCACCTCCACCTGCATATCTTCGATTCCTTGCTCGCATCAGCTCTTTCCTCCTTTCCTCTGCAGCTCCTAATGCATCTGCGGCTTCATTGCCAATGAGAAACTGATTATCTAGCAAGTAGACAACGTATTCCAACTCCCAATGCCAGAAATGGTCCTGAAGATCAAAAGAAACGAACATACGCCAAAACTCACCATCACAAGATCCACAAAAATCGACCAAAATTAACAAACGCCAACGGATGCACTCCACTTACACCAACAGGACACCTGTAAAAGACCCATCCCTCGTGCTTCTCCGTGTTCGAGAGATAGAACTTCACACGAGTGTGGCAAGAAGGGCATCTTATCAGCGGCACCACCATCGAACGGCCGCCGAGCGACGACCTGACCGAGCTTGTCGACATTGCGGAGCGGTGAAGAGGCGGCGGCTACGGTGGCAATCTACAGGAAGAGGGTGGCGGCAAGCAGCAAGGAAGAGGGCAGCGGCAGCAGGGGGAGGGCATCGGCCTCGGCGACAGGGAGTGGGGATTTAGGGATTGGGCATCGACGACACAGGGTGGTGCATGGAAATAACCCCCGCGAGCTAATTTACAAAAAAACCGCGAGCGCCAGCTATCGCCTCGGATTGGTCAAATGGAGGGGCGACGAGTGGCGTACGGTGAACAGTGGCCGTACAATCACATGTAGACGTATTGAGTGACCGTTTTGGCCGTATTTTGAAGTACAGTGACCAAAGCGTGCTTTCTTCGCAAGTTCAAGTACCGCTAGTGCATTTTACTCGTCCTTTTATTTGTTGTGGACGCCTATACGATTGAAAGTAACATTCCAAGCTGCAAGCCAGCTTGGAGAAAAATAATACTTCTTGCTGGAATTTTGTCTATTTTGGGCCTAGCCTAATAGCAGTTTCAGAAATTCCTAATAAATCCTAGAGGCCCACGCAGCCCATTTGTGCAAGGCAAGAGGTGAAACTAAAGTTTAGTCTCACATTGCTACTTTAGAGGGAGTTGGACCTCTTTATAAGAGAGGCTCTTTCTCCACATGTATGAGGATGAGAACAAGAGAGACATCCACGCGCGCTCCTCCTCCGCCGCCCGCCTCGCCACGACGCGCCGCGGGTTGTAGGAATGAGCCGATGTCTAAATTTTTGCCACATACAACGGGTATACGAAAGGTCACGCGGAAGCTGAAACGTTTTGCTGCCTCGCCTCCTTCTCTTGCGCCTATCAAAGGGAGGTCGCTCCTTGATAATCCCCAAGTGCAGGGAATCATCGTAGCAATTTCCAAAGGTGGAAGTGATAAGTATGGAGTGTCGAACCCACAAGGAGCTAAAGGTAAGATCAATATTCTCTCAAGCCCTATCTGCCACTGATACGACTCTACGTACACCGAACGTTTGCTTCCAACTAGATATGAGAAATAAAACTACGTTGTGGGTATGAAGTGGATAACTTTGTATGATATCAGAGAGATAAAATATGAAAGTAGGTGATGTTATCATACAGTTAGAATATATTACTAAATATTATAAATAGCGAGTGTGGAATAATGGTGGATCGGCGTGCGGAATTGTCCTAGGCAATTGTTAACAAGACCGATAGTCGTCATTGCAATTTCATATGAGGGAGAGGCATAAGCTAACATACTTTCTCTTCTTGGATCATATGCACTTATGATTGGAACTCTAGCAAGCATCCGCAACAACTAAAGATCATTAAGGTAAAACCCAACCATAGCATTAAAGCATCAAGTCCTCTTTATCCCATACGCAACAACCCCCTTACTTGGGTTTGTGTTTCAGTCACTCACGCAACCCACTATAAGCGAATCATAAACGTATTGCAACACCCTACAACGGGAATCCCTCACGCTTGCGGGACACGGAGGGCACCATAGGACAACACCAAAATAAAACATACAACTCGTACCAATCTAGATCATCAACCAACCCAAAGACAAAAAACATCTACTCAAAACATCATAGGATGTCAACACATCATTGGATCATAATATGTGGCATAAAGCACCATGTTCAAGTAGGGATTACAGCGGGGTGCGGGAGAATGGAGCGCGTAAAAGAGATGGGCATGGTGATGATGATGGTGATGTTGATGAAGACGATCACCGCGGCGATGATTACACTCTCGATGGCACTCTGGTGCCACCAAGAGAGAGGAGGAGAGGTTCTCCCCCTTGTACTTCCTCCTCCATGGCCTCCCCACTGGATGGGGAGAGGTACCCCCTCTGGTCCTTGGCCTTCATGGTGATGATGATACGTCCATTTTGCATCATGCTTTTATATCGATATTTATTGCATTATGGGCTGTTATTACACATTATGTCACAATACTTATGCCTATTCTCTCTTATTTTACAAGGTTTACATAAAGAGGGAGAATGCCGGCAGCTGGGATTCTGGGCTGGAAAAGGAGCAAATATTAGAGACCTATTCTGCACAGCTCCAAAAGTCCTAAAACTTCACGGAAGACGTTTTCAGAATATATAAAAAATACTGAGCGCAAGAAGTTCACCAGGGGCCACACCCTGCCCACGAGGGTGGGGGCGCGCCCTACCCCCCTGGGCGCGCCCCCCTACCTCGTGGGCCCCCTGGTGGCCCTCCGATGGCCATCTTCTGCTATATGGAGTCTTTCGATGAGAAAATCATAAGCCATCTCCTCGGACGAAACTCCGCCGCCACGAGGCGGAACCTTGGCGGAAATCTAGGGCTCCGGCAGAGCTGTTCTGCGGGGAAACTTCCCTCCGGGAGGGGGAAATCATCACCATCGTCATCACCAACGCTCCTCTCATCGGGAGAGGGCAATCTCCATCAACATCTTCATCAGCACCATCTCCTCTCAAAACCCTAGTTCATCTCTTGTATCCAATTCTTGTCTCAAGTCCGGGATTGGTGCTAGTAGGTTGCTAGTAGTGTTAATTACTCCTTGTAGTTGATGCTAGTTGGTTTATTTGGTGGAAGATCATATGTTCAGATCCTATATGCATATTAATACCCCTCTGATTATGAACGGCACTCCCCTTGGCGACTGCCAAGCTTGGGGGAGTGCCCCGGTAACGTATCACCATCACTTTTATCTTTGCCATTTTTCTTAGTTCGATCCTTTTGGTAATATCTTGATCTAGTAGAATAAAGTTTTTAGTATGATCTAGTTGTGAGTTTTGCTTTATGATCCCTCTATGTAATCGAGTCTGTGAGCTATATATATTAAAGATTAGTGTTGAGTCAAGGGCTTGATTATTTTGCCATGATCCTAAGTGAATAAAAGAAAATAGAAAGAATAAAAAAGGGAAACAAAGAGATCATATGGATCTTATGGAGAGTAATGAGCTCACATAGAAAAAGTATGATGAATAAAAGTTGCGGAGAGTTGACAAACATAGTTTTGGTCATCGTTGCAATTAATAGGAAGTAATAAAGAAAGAGAGGTCTTCACATATAAATATACTATCTTGGACATCTTTTATGATTGTGAGCACTCATTAAAATATGACATGATAAAGAGTTGACGTTGGACAAGGAAGAGAACGTAATGGGTTATGTTTTCTTACATCTGAGATAAATTATATTGTCATGGATCATCCAACATGGTTGAGCTTGCCTTTCCCCCTCATGCTAGCCAAATTCATCGCACCAAGTAGAGATACTACTTGTGCCTTCAAATACCCTTAAACCAGTTTTGCCATGAGAGTCCACCATACCTACCTATGGATTGAGTAAGATCCTCCAAGTAAGTTGTCATCGGTGCAAGCAATAAAAATTGCTCTCTAAATATTTATGACTTATTAGTGTGGGAGATAATAAGCTTTATACGACCGTGTGATATGGAAGAAATAAAAGCAACAGACTGCATAATAAAGGTTCATATGACAAGTGGCAATATAAAGTGACGTTCTTTCGCATTAAGATTTTGTGCATCCAACCATAAAAGTGCATGACAACCTCTGCTTCCCTTTGCGAAGGGCCTATCTTTTACTATTATCTCCTACATTGCATAAGAGTCATGGTGATCTTCACCCTTCCTTTTTACATTTTATCCTTTGGCAAGCACAGTATGTTGGAAAGATCCTGGTATATATGGCTAATTGGATGTGAGTTTTCATGAACTATTATTGTTGACATTACCCTTGAGGTAAAACGTTGGGAGGCAAAACTATAAGCCCCTATCTTTCTCTGTGTCCAATTAAAACTCCATACCCGTAAGTATTGCGTGAGTGTCAGCAATTGTGAAAGACTATATGATAGTTGAGTATGTGGACTTGCTGAAAAGCTCTTATATATTGACTCTTTCCTATGTTATGATAAATTGCAATTGCTCCAATGACTGAGATTATAGTTTGTTAGTTTTCAATGAAGTTTACGATTCATACTTGAAATTGTGATTGAATTATTACTCTAGCATAAGAAATCATATGACAAGAATTATGTAAGTTGTTGTTCTAAGAATGATCATGATGCCCTCATGTCCGTATTTTACTTTTATCGACACCTCTATCTCCAAACATGTGGACATATTTTTCGATTTCGGCTTTCGCTTGAGGACAAGCGAGGTCTAAGCTTGGGGGAGTTGATACGTCCATTTTGTATCATGCTTTTATATCGATATTTATTGCATTATTGGCTGTTATTACACATTATGTCACAATACTTATGCCTATTCTCTCTTATTTTACAGGGTTTACATAAAGAGGGAGAATGCCGGCAGCTAGGATTCTAGGCTGGAAAAGGAGCAAATATTAGAGACCTATTCTGCACAGCTCCAAAAGTCCTAAAACTTCACGGAAGACGTTTTCAGAATATATAAAAAATACTGAGCGCAAGAAGTTCACCAGGGGGACCACACCCTGCCCACGAGGGTGGGGGCGCGCCCTGCCCCCTGGGCACGCCCCCCTACCTCGTGGGCCCCCTGGTGGCCCTCCGATGGCCATCTTCTGCTATATGGAGTCTTTCGATGAGGTAAAAAATCATAAGCCATCTCCTCGGACGAAACTCTGCCGCCACGAGGCAGAACCTTGGCGGAACCAATCTAGGGCTCCGATAGAGCTGTTCTGCCGGGGAAACTTCCCTCCGGGAGGGGGAAATCATCGCCATCATCATCACCAACGCTCCTCTCATCGGGTGAGGGAAATCTCCATCAACATCTTCATCAGCACCATCTCCTCTCAAAACCCTAGTTCATCTCTTGTATCCAATTCTTGTCTTCAAGTCCGGGATTGGTACTAGTAGGTTGCTAGTAGTGTGAATTACTCCTTGTAGTTGATGCTAGTTGGTTTATTTGGTGGAAGATCATATGTTCAGATCCTATATGCATATTAATACCCCTCTGATTATGAACATGATTATGCTTTGTGAGTAGTTATGTTTGTTCCTAGGGACATGGGAGAAGTCTTGCTATTAGTAGTCATGTGAATTTGGTATTCGTTCGATATTTTGATGAGATGTATGTTGTCTCTCCTCTAGTGGTGTTATGTGAACGTCGACTACATGACACTTCACCATTATTTGGGCCACGAGGAAGGCATTGGGAAGTAATAAGTAGATGATGGGTTGCTAGAGTGACAGAAGCTTAAACCCTAGTTTATGCGTTGCTTCGTAAGGGGCTGATTTGGATCCATATGTTTCATGCTATGGTTAGGTTTACCTCAATACTTCTGTTGTAGTTGTGGATGCTTGCAATAGAGGTTAATCATAAGTGGGATGCTTGTCCAAGTAAGGACAGTACCCAAGCACCGGTCCACCGACATGCCAAATTATCAAAGTACCGAACGCGAATCATATGAATGTGATGAAAACTAGCTTGACGATATTCCCATGTGTCCTCGGGAGCGCTTTTCTCTATATAAGAGTTTGTCCAGGCTTGTCCTTTGCTACAAAAAGGATTGGGCCACCTTGCTGCACTTTACTTACTTTTGTTATTTGTTGCTCGTTACAAATTATCCTATCACAAAACTATCTGTTACCACTTATTTCAGTACTTGCAGAGAATACCTTGCTGGAAACCGCTTATCATTTCCTTCTGCTCCTCATTGGGTTCGACACTCTTAATTATCGAAAGGACTACGGTAGATCCCATATACGTCTGGGTCATCAAGACTCTTTTCTGGCGCCGTTGCCGGGGAGTGAAGCGCCTTTGGTAGGTGGAATTTGGTAAGGAAAATTTATATAGTGTGCTGAAATTTACTGTCACTTGTTACTATGGAAAGTAATCCTCTGAGGGGCTTGTTCGGGGTATCTTCACCCCGACCAGTAGAGCAAAGAGTTTCTCCTCAACCTACTGAACCTACTGAAAATGAAAATGTCTGCTTTGAAATTCCTTCGGGTATGATAGAAAAACTGCTAGCTAATCCTTTTGCAGGAGATGGAACAAAGCATCCTGATGAGCACCTAATATATGTGGATGAAGTTTCTGGATTATTTAAGCTTGCAGGTGTACCCGGAGATGTTGTTAAGAAGAAGGTCTTCCCTTTATCTTTGAAGGAAGATGCATTGACATGGTATAGGCTATGTGATGATACGGGGTCATGGAACTACAAACGATTGAAATTGGAATTTCATCAGAAGTTTTATCCTATGCATCTTGTTCATCATGATCGCAATTATATATATAATTTTTGGCCCCGCGAAGGAGAAAGCATCGCTCAAGCTTGGCGGAGGCTTAAATCAATGTTATATTCATGCCCCAATCATGAGCTCTCAAGATAAATGATTATTCAAAATCTATATGCTCGGCTTTCTGATAGCAATCGCACCATGCTTGATACTTCTTGTGTTGGCTCCTTTATGATGAAGACTATTGAATTCAAATGGGATTTATTGGAAAGAATTAAACGCAACTCTGAAGACTGGGACCTCGACGAAGGTAAGGAGTCAGGTATGACACCTAAGTTTGATTGTGTTAAATCTTTTATGGATACGATGTTTCCGTTAAATTTAGCACTAAATATGGACTTGACTCTGAAATAGTAGCTTCTTTCTGTGAATCTTTTGCTACTTATGTTGATCTCCCCAAGGAGAAGTGGTTTAAATATCATCCTCCCATAGAAGTAAAAGTAGCTGCACCTATTAAAGTTGAAGAAAAGACTATCACTTATAATGATCCTATTGTTCCTACTTATTTGAGAAACCACCTTTCCCTGTCAGGATAAAGGATCATGCTAAAGCTTCAACTGTGGTTCGTAAAAGCAATATTAAAACGTATACACCTCCTGAGCAAATTAAAGTTGAACCTGATATTGCTATTGTTAAAGATCTCTTGTCTGATAATATTGATGGGCATGTTATTCATTTCCTTGATGAGACTGCTAGAATTGCTAAACCTTGTGCTAAAGATAAAAACAGACCTATGGTAGGCATGCCTGTTATTTCTGTTAAAATAGGAGATCATTGTTATCATGGCTTATGTGATATGGGTGGTAGTGCTAGTGCAATACCTTACTCCTTATACAAACAAAATTATGCATGATATTGCACCTACTGAGATAGAAGATATTGATGTCACAATTAAACTTGCCAATAGAGATACTATTTCACCAATGGGAATTGTTAGAGATGCTGAAGTCTTGTGTGGGAAAACTAAATATCCTGCTGATTTTCTTGTTCTTGGTTCCCCACAAGATAGCTTTTTTCCCATTATATTTGGTAGACCCTTCTTGAACACTGTTAATGCTAAATTTAGTATCGGTTTAGATGATATGTCTCATGAATTTAATTTCTCTAAATTTAGTAGACAACACCGTGAAGAAGAATTACCTAGTAAGGATGACATTATTGGTCTTGCTTCTATTGCCGTACCTCATGGTGATCCTTTAGAACAATATTTGCTAGACCATGAAAATGATATGTTTATGAATGAAAGAAGGGAAGTAGATGAAGTATTCTTTAAACAAGAACCTATTCTGAAACACAATTTTCCTGTTGAAATCCTAGGGGATCCTCCTCCACCCAAGGGTGATCCCGTGTTTGAGCTTAAACCGTTGCCTAATACTCTTAAATATGCTTATCTTGATGAGAAAAAGATATATCCCGTTGTTATTGTTGGGGAACGTAGCAGAAATTCAAAATTTTCTACGCATCACCAAGATCAATCTATGGAGTAATCTAGCAACGAGGGGAAGGAGAGTGCATCTACATACCCTTGTAGATTGCTAAGCGGAAGCGTTCAAGTGAACGGGGTTGATGGAGTCGTACTCGTCGTGATCCAAATCACCGATGATCCTAGTGCCGAACGGACGGCACCTCCGTGTTCAACACACGTACAGCCCGGTGACGTCTCCTACGCCTTGATCCAGCAAGGGGAGAAGGAGAGGTTGGGGAAGACTCCATCCAGCAGCAGCACGATGGCGTGGTGGTGGTGGAGGAGCGTGGTACTCCAGCAGGGGTTCGCCAAGCACCGCAAGAGACGAGGAGGGAGAGGGGTAGGGCTGCGCCAAGAAGGAGATTGAATCGTTTCTATGGCAGCCCAAAACCTCAAGTATATATAGGGGGAGGGGAGGGGCTGCGCCCCCACCTAGGTTTCCACCCCTAGGGGTGGCGGCCAGCCCTAGATCCCATCTAGGGGGGCGGCCAAGGGGGAGAGAGGGGGGCGCACCACTAGGTGGGCCTTAGGCCCATCTGAGCCTAGGGTTTGCCCCCTTCCACTCTCCCTTGCGCCTTGGGCCTTGGTGGGGGGGCGCACCAGCCCACCTGGGGCTGGTCCCCTCCCACACTTGGCCCATGCAGCCCTCCGGGGCTGGTGGCCCCACTTGGTGGACCACCGGGACCCTCCCGGTGGTCCCGGTACATTACCGATAAACCCGAAACTTTTCCGGCGACCGAAACAGGACTTCCCATATATAAATATTTACCTCTGGACCATTCCGGAACTCCTCGTGACGTCCGGGATCTCATCCGGGACTCCGAACAACATTCAGTAACCACGTATATCTATTCCCTATAACCCTAGCGTCATCGAACCTTAGGTGTGTAGACCCTACGGGTTCGGGAGTCATGCAGACATGGCCGAGACAACTCTCCGGCCAATAACCAACAACGGGATCTGGATACCCATGTTGGCTCCCACATGTTCCACGATGATCTCATTGGATGAACCACGATGTCGAGGATTCAATCAATCCCGTATACAATTCCCTTTGTCTATCGGTACGATACTTGCCCGAGATTCGATCGTCGGTATCCCGATACCTTGTTCAATCTCGTTATCGGCAAGTCTCTTTACTCGTTATGTAACACATCATCCCGTGATCAACTCCTTGGTCACATTGTGCACATTATGATGATGACCTACCGAGTGGGCCCAGAGATACCTCTCCGTTACACGGAGTGACAAATCCCAGTCTCGATTCGTGCCAACCCAACAGATACTTTCGGAGATACCTGTAGTGTACTTTTATAGCCACCCAGTTACGTTGTGACGTTTGGCACACCCAAAGCACTCCTACAGTATCCGGGAGTTGCACAATCTCATGGTCTAAGGAAATGACACTTGACATTAGAAAAGCTTTAGCATACGAACTACACGATCTTTGTGCTAGGCTTAGGATTGGGTCTTGTCCATCACATCATTCTCCTAATGATGTGATCCCGTTATCAATGACATCCAATGTCCATGGTCAGGAAACCGTAACCATCTATTGATTAACGAGCTAGTCAACTAGAGGCTTACTAGGGACATGTTGTTGTCTATGTATCCACACATGTATCTGAGTTTCCTATCAATACAATTCTAGCATGGATAATAAACGATTATCATGAACAAGGAAATATAATAATAACCAATTTATTATTGCCTCTAGGGCATATTTCCAACAGTCTCCCACTTGCACTAGAGTCAATAATCTAGTTCACATCGCCATGTGATTAACACTCACAGGTCAAATGCTAGAAAGATTATCCAAACATACACATTTTTGCTTTCTAGATGGTTATTCTGGTTTCTCTCAAATACCTGTGTCAGCCAAGGATCAATGTAAGACTACTTTTACTTGCCCTTCTGGTACTTTTTCTTATAGACGTATGCCTTTTGGTTTATGTAATGCACATGCTACCTTTCAAAGATGCATGATGGCTATATTCTCTGACTTTTGTGAAAAGATTTGTGAGGTTTTCATGGACGATTCTCCATCTATGGATCTTCTTTTGATGATTGCTTGAGCAACCTTGATCGAGTTTTCCAGAGATGTGAAGAAACTAATCTTGTCTTGAATTGGGAAAAGTGCCACTTTATGGTTAATGAAGGTATTGTCTTGGGGCATAAAGTTTCTGAAAGAGGTATTGAAGTTGATAAAGCCAAGGTTGATGCTATTGAAAAGATGCCATGCCCCAAGGATATCAAAGGTATAAGAAGTTTCCTTGGTCACGCCGGATTTTATAGGAGGTTCATTAAGGACTTCTCAAAAATTTCTCGGCCTCTGACTAATTTATTACAAAAAGATATACCATTTGTCTTTGATGATGATTGTGTAGAAGCATTTGAAATACTTAAGAAAGCATTGATCTCTGCACCTATTGTTCAGCCACCTAATTAGAATTTACCCTTTGAAATTATGTGTGATGCTAGTGATTATGCTGTAGGTGCTATTCTAGGGTAAAGAGTTGATAGGAAATTAAACGTTATTCAATATGCTAGTAAAACCCTAGACAATGCTCAAAGAAATTATGCTACTACTGAAAAAGAATTCTTAGCAGTTGTATTTGCTTGTGATAAGTTCAGACCTTATATTGTTGATTCTAAAGTAACTATTCACACTGATCACGCTGCTATTAAATATCTTATGGAAAAGAAAGATGCTAAACCTAGACTTATTAGATGGGTTCTCTTGCTACAAGAATTTGACTTACATATTGTTGATAGAAAGGGAGCTGAGAACCCCGTTGTAGACAACTTGTCTAGGTTAGAAAATGTGCTTGATGACCCACTACCTATTGATGATAGCTTTCCTGATGAGCAATTAAATGTCATAAATGCTTCTCATACTGCTCCATGGTATGCTGATTATGCTAATTACATTGTTGCCAAATTCATACCACCTAGTTTCACATACCAGCAAAAGAAAAAGTTCTTCTATGATTTGAGGCATTACTTTTGGGATGACCCACATCTTTATAAAGAAGGAGTAGATGGTGTTATTAGACATTGTGTACCTGAGCATGAACAGGAACAGATCCTACGCAAGTGTCACTCCGAAGCTTATGGAGGACACCATGCTGGAGATAGAACTGCACATAAGGTATTGCAATTTGGTTTTTATTGGCCTACTCTCTTCAAGGATGACCGTAAGTTTGTCTTATCTTGTGATGAATGTCAAAGAATTGGTAATATTAGTAGACGTCAAGAAATGCCTATGAACTATTCACTTGTTATTGAACCATTTGATGTTTGGGGCTTCGACTATATGGGACTTTTTCCTGCCTCTAATGGATATACACATATTTTAGTTGCTGTTGATTACGTTACTAAGTGGGTAGAAGCTATTCCAACTAGTAGTGCTGATCATAACACTTCTATTAAAATGCTTAAAGAAGTTATTTTTCCAAAATTTGGAGTCCCTAGATATTTAATGACTGATGGTGGTTCACATTTTATTCATGGTGCTTTCCGTAAAATGCTTGCTATGTATGATGTTAATCATAGAATTGCATCCCCTTATCACCCTCAGTCTAGTGGTCAAGTAGAATTGAGTAATAGAGAGCTCAAATTAATTTTGCAAAAAGACTGTCAATAGGTCTGGAAAGAATTGGTCCAAGAAACTTGATGATGCATTATGGGCCTATAGAACTGCATATAAAAATCCTATGGGTATGTCTCCATATAAAATGGTTTATGGAAAAGCATGTCACTTCCTCTTGAACTAGAACACAAGGGATATTGGGCTATTAAAGAGCTCAATTATGATTTTAAACTTGCCGGTGAGAAGAGGTTATTTGATATTAGCTCACTCGATGAATGGAGAACCCAAGCCTACGAAAATGCCAAGTTGTTTAAAGAAAAAGTTAAAAGATGGCATGATAAAAGGATACAAAAGCGTGAGTTTAATGTAGGTGATTATGTATTGCTATACAACTCTCGTTTAAGATTTTTTGCAGGAAAACTTCTCTCCAAATGGGAAGGCCCTTACGTTATCGAGGAGGTCTATTGTTCCGGTGTCATAAAAATCAACAACTTCGAAGGCACAAATCCGAAGGTGGTGAACGGTCAAAGAATCAAACATTATATCTCAGATAATCCCACAAATGTTGAAACCAATGTTCTTGAAACTGTAACCCCAGAGGAATACATAAGGGACACTTTTCGGAACGTTTCAGACTCCGAAAAGGAATAGGTATGTGGTACGGTAAGTAAACCGACTCCAAAACAGTTTTTAAGGCAATATTTCTCCGTTTTGGAATATTTAGAAAAATAGAAAAATAAGAAGCAGTCTGGGAAGGACACGAGGCCTCCACGAGGGTGGAGGGTGCGCCCTACCCTACTGGGCGTGCCCCCTACCTCGTGGGCACCTCGTGCGCTCTCCGGACTCCGTTTTCGTCCACGACACGTATTTTGGTCGGTAAAAATTCATTATATAATCTCCCGGGGGTTTTGACTCCCGTATCACGCAATTATCCTTTGTTTGTGTTTCGAGCTATTTTTCTGACAGATCCAGGACGTCATGTCATCTCCAAGTGCCCCCAAGGACCAGTTCTTCGATAAGGTCATCAACCCTTACCTCGCGGAGGTGCTGCAACACCCTCAAACCATTGAGATGCCTGAGGGGTTGTTGCACATCCGTGATGTTGAGGGACCAAGGAAGACCGGAAGCACGGAGGCAAGGCTCGAGGCATTGGAGCAAGATGTTTTCAAGTGTCAGGAGATGGTGGATCTCAGGTAGGGGGTCCCAAACTGTGCGTCTAGGCCGGATGGTAATAGGAGACAGGGGACACTTTGTTTTACCCAGGTTCGGGCCCTCTCGATTGAGGTAATACCCTACTCCTGCTTGATTAATATTGATGATATGGGTAGTACAAGAGTAGATCTACCACGAGATCAAGGAGGCTAAACCCTAGAAGCTAGCCTATGGTATGATTGTTGTGTATGGAGTTGATTGCCTACGGACTACAACCCTCCGGTTTATATAGACACCGGATAGGGTTAGGGTTACACAGAATCGGTTACAATGGTAGGAGATCTTGAATATCCGCATCTCCAAGCTTGCCTTCCACGCCAAGGAAAGTCCCATCCGGACACGGGACGAAGTCTTCAATCTTGTATCTTCATAGTCCAGGAGTCCGGCTGAAGGTATAGTCCGGCTACCCGGACACCCCCTAATCCAGGACTCCCTCAGTAGCCCCTGAACCAGGCTTCAATGACGACGAGTCCGGCGCGCAAATTGTCTTCGGCATTGCAAGGCGGGTTCCTCCTCCAAGTCCTTCATAGAAGATTTGTAAACACCAAGAGTAGTGTCCGGTTCTGCAAAATAAGTTTCCACATATTGCCATAGAGAGAATAATATTGACACAAATCAAATCTGCTGACGTATTCCGCAGTGCGCTATCACACTACGGCCAAGTCCTTTACTCGAATCGTTTTTACTTTTCCACCTCAGCATGTTTTGCAAGGCGGTTTCCTTGGCACGTCTTGTCAAAGCAGAGATCGTGTGCCCTTTTTACGGGTTTCTCATCAATACGGACGTGGGTAACCCTAACCGCGCCATTTACCACGGCGCTTGGGAGGCAAGCGAGTTTTATTAGGCAGGTGGGGACGCACAACCGCATCCGCCCATATAAGGGGAGAAGGATCCACGTTTTTTACCTACGCCTTCTTCCTCCTTTGCCTATCCATCTCCTGCGCACTCGAGCTCCAGCGCCCAAGCCCGCACTTCCCACTTCAACCTTCTCCAGCAATGTCCGGAGCGGGAGGCAAGTGGATGGTCTCCTCCATCACGGAGGGCCATGTCAAAAAGCTAAGGAAGGCCGGATACTTATCCAAAGACATCGCGCACCGGCTTCCCGAGGAGGGGAAGCTTCTTCCCACCCCAAGGCCCCATGAGAGGGTAGTATTCCTTCCCCACTTCCTCTGCGGACTGGGTTTTCCACTCCACCCATTTGTCCGGGGGCTCATGTTATACTACGGCCTGGATTTCCACGATCTGGCCCCGAACTTCATCCTCAATATCTCAGCGTTTATCGTCGTATGTGAGGCTTTCCTCCGCGTCCGCCCTCATTTCGGCCTCTGGCTCAAGACCTTCAATGTCAAGCCCAAGGTGGTGTGCGGCAGCCAGGCGGAGTGCGGAGGCGCCATGGCGGGCAAGATGGCCAACGTCCTATGGCTCGAGGGCTCCTTCGTGGAGACCCTAAAGGGGTGGCAATCCGGGTGGTTTTACATCACCGAGCCACGCGATCCGAAATGGACCGCAACCCCCGAGTTCCGATCCAGACCCCCCACGCGGCTTATGTCCTGGAAAGAGACAGGCCTATCGTGGGGTGACGAAAAAGAGGTGACCGGATTGCAAACATGCATCCAGTCCCTGGTGAACAAGCCAATCCGGCTTGTTAATGTAATCCAGGTTATGCTCGTCCGCCGGATCCTCCCGTGCTAACAACGGGATTTTAATCTGTGGGAGTTCGTCCTGGCGCAGCACCAAACCCTTAACAGGCTCTTCGACATGACGTATGAAGACGTCTGGAAGGTGCTAACCAAGGGCGCCGAGGCTCCCACATCCGCTTCCGAGGACCGCGGATACAGCTCGCAGCGTCACGCTAGTGAGGTAAGCTATTTTCACCTTTTACAGGATGTTAAGTTTTTTCATAGTTTAACTCCATGCAGGATCTAAACTCCCTTACCTTTGACAGGCTTGGCGGGCGGTATCCGGACCGATTAACTGCCCGGCTCCGCTGCCCGAAGACCCAGCCCCAGCTCTACTAGTGAAGCTGCTGGCTCCGGCGCCTTATGTGGTGCCGGAAAAGAAGGCCAAGAAGAAGAAGACCACGGGGACTCGAAAGAGTACCCGCAACGTGGTGTTGTCGGACTCGTCATTCGACGAGTCCGAGACGCCCTCCTCCCGTAAAAACGAGGAGGAGGAAGAAGAAAGCTCTCCCCCCATCGGAGGGAGGAAAGAAAAGGAAGGCCGCCCCAAGGGGGAAGGCCGAAGGGTCCAAGAAGAGGAAGACCCCTCCGCCGGACTACGCCCCCGATGCCGATGAGGACGAAGAGGAGTGGCCGGACAGGGCCAGGCGTCCATCGAAATCGTAAGTGTTCGGATACCAGAGTAACTCATGATATTCCTTTTGT
This sequence comes from Triticum urartu, assembly GCF_003073215.2. Lineage (NCBI taxonomy): Eukaryota > Viridiplantae > Streptophyta > Magnoliopsida > Poales > Poaceae > Triticum > Triticum urartu. The sequence continues at coordinate 180,874,139 of NC_053028.1, read as the reverse complement.
CACACAACTTTCCCTAATGTTGAATATAATCATGCAGCCCGCCCCGGGCCGAACTCAACGAGTCGTCGAGCGGCTCCCTGGATTCTTCGGACGTGAACTCAGTTCTGCCCGCTGTCTCCCCCCGCACTGCGGATGACGCCGAAGTGGCGTCACAACGAGCTCCGGGGCAGGAGGAGGTGGTCCTGGAGGAGCCGCAAGGCGACCTCCCGGACTCCAGGAGTAAAGGGGACAAGACCCCCCAGGGCTCCAAGTCCGGCTTTATGCCGGACACCGAGCCGGAATCTTCAACAGTTCCGGACTGCGGTAGGCAAACTCCTTCCAAGAGGAGCAAGTCTTCTGAGCCGGCAGCCTCCGTCCAACCGGAGGCGCCGGACAATCTGCTGGAGGTGCTTGAAGGCGCCTCCATCGACGAGGAGCACCGTACTATTATGAGTACGGTGATCCAGAAGGTTCAGTCCGCCAAGAGCGGACTGACTGAAGCTTGCGCTAGCCTTCTAACAGGCTTCGAGGTAAGTAAAAATATGTAAAAATATTACCGCATAGACAGTAGCCCCTGATGCTCTGTTTGGCGTTCGGAAAGAAAAGCCGAATAGAGGATCTATTAAATTTCGCAGGAGTCTAACAATAAAGAGTCAATATGCGTATGCAGGCTTCGCTGCTATCCACCACCGCACTGACTGCGGAGGTGGGTGTCCTGAAGCAGGACCTCGAGCGGACCGAGCAAGAGCTCGGCCTTGCCAAGCGGCAGCTCGAAGATAAAGAAGATAAGAAATACCTTACTGAAAAGGGTGCCTATAGAGAGGCGTGATTGCAAAAAATAACAGGATTGTACTGCTTATTGTAGGGGCCACGACTGAGGTGGCGACCCTCAAGCAGGCGCTATCTGAGGCCGAAAAGAAAATGACCGCGGAGCGCACCGAGCGAGAGAAACTTGGGGCTCAGGTCGGCGAGGTGCAGCGAGAACTTCAGGCTCTCATGAAAAAACATGAGAGTTTGGAGCTTGAGTCAAAGACCCAAGCGTCCGATCTCGCGACGGCCCTTGGGACTGCCAAGTCTGCCAAGGCCGAAGCCCAAAAGGCCCTCCAAGAGTTGGAGGAGGTGAAAAAGATAGCAGCGGGTAAGGCATTCTTCATGCAAAGCAGAAATATAAAAGTAAACTACTTGTTACTTACCCGAATCCGGAGCTCTCCAGGGGCATTCGCAGATCTTCCCCGTAGCGTATCCGCCGCCGCCGCATTCTACCGAGCTGAAGAGGGCAGCTCGACGGAGAAGGTGTTCTGGTCTCAGTATGCTGAGGCCGGACACCCTGTGCCCTTGAGCGACCAGCTGAAACAGCTGGTCGAGCTCCACAAGGCGGATGAACAGGCCATGAAGGGCTTCATAGTTCGGCTGTGGCCCGGAGAGGCCCTGCCTGGGAGCTACTTCGGGCTGGTGCGGCGGCTGGTGGAGGCCTGTCCAAGGCTCCAGGTCATCAAGCGCTCCGTCTGCATCGAAGGTGCCCATAGGGCCCTTGCCTGTGCAAAGGTGCACTGGGGTAAGCTGGACGGTGAGAAGCTTGTTAGGGACGGGCCGCCGCCGGGGAAGGAGCATCGCAAGCCCGAGAACTACTATAAGGATGTTCTTGTGGGTGCCCGCCTTGTAGCGGATGAGTGCACCAAGGATGTAATTTTTGAATGAACTCGTTCGATTTTATCCTATGCGCTGAAAACTTGTTCATATGCGCTAAGCAATGCTTATTGAATTTAAAATATTATTTTCTGTGCGGCCGTTTATCAAAAATTGAGAGATGGCCGGTCGTCGGCTTCTGCCCCCATGCCACTAGTGCTGGGGTGTTCGGTGATAAACCTGTGCGCTCTTTTTCCCATGTTTGGGTCCTTCGAGGGAGGCGCTCAGCACGACGAACCAGGCAATCGGACTATAACGCTTGAACACTCTCACTTAGCCATAGAACTTTATAATTTTAAATTTCGGCGAAGCCCCTAGTTCGGAAGACCGAATTCGGGGCGCTATCCACGCCTTGGCTGGGGTTATCCAGCTCCTCGCTCAAAGCGGCATAAGTCTTTAGGGACCCGAAAAACCTCTCGAACAGCGACCGGTCTCTCGCCTCATCATGACAGTCAGTTTTAGCTTTCTCCACTGAGGTGCTTAACCCAGCTCAACCGGGGCACAATCGCAGTGGTTCTCCTAGTGCTACCTTAGCCGATATAGCGGAACGTAAGGCACCAAAACATAGGAGCCGGGCAAACCCAACTATTGACCCAAATCATGATTCGAAGCCGATGCATATAGTGCTATAAGTTTGGGGTGCCGCACTTGTGAAAGTTACGGACTTCTCTCGCCGTATTAAAGGGTACTGAAGCCCCTGGCGTACTTGCCGTACCATAGTGTACGGGTGCAACATGTCATTAATGAACATATATAAAAGAGAGTAATGCAAAAAATAGACAAAAAGCTAAGCATTGTTTATAAAGAGGCTATTTATCAAAGCCGAACGATACAAATAGTGCGGTAAGCAAAAGATATTGGACTATTCAGTATGTCCTGACCAGGGGCAGGCTGCGGAATTGTATTTAAAACAGGTATATCGCTCGTAAAAGAGACCACCTGGGAGTTCCATAATGCGGCATGGCTTGTCTGCCTCCCTGGATCTTGCATCGTTTGTGCGGCAGTCGAATTGCCGAACAGGTCGTCCGAAGTATGGAGTCCTGAAAGTAAGAAAAAATTAAAAAAAGAATCCAGCAGCCCCTAGTACGTTTTTAGCCGTATTTTGGGCGTGCCGTTATTGTGCCCCTTCCCCTGTGCCCATGGTATTTCAAGGGCGTAGTTATGTACGCGAGGTACTGGTTTCGCTATGTCGCGAAAGCTGGGGTTGGGGCCGCATTGCTACACTTGCTCAGAGTGTGCCAGGCGGTCCTGCTGTGGGTTACTCCGGGCGCGCTTGGCAGTGTCTGGCTTTTTAATTGTCGGACTGGAGAATTGCCTGAGAAGGCTACTTTGTACCTCCGCTGCGAGAGCCGCCGTATGCTCCTCCGTACGGAGGGAGCGTTCGGTGTTTCCGTTGACCGTAATTACTCCTCGAGGGCCTGGCATCTTGAGCTTGAGACATGCGTAGTGCGGCACCGCATTGAACTTTGCAAACGCGGTTCGTCCGAGCAGGGCGTGATAGCCACTGCGAAACGGGACTATATCAAAGATTAACTCTTCACTTCGAAAATTGTCTAGGGATCCGAAGACCACGTCAAGTGTTACTGAGCCTGTCCAGTTGGCTTCTACACCTGGTATAACGCCTTTAAAGGTCGTTCTTGTGGGCTTAATCCTTGAGGGATCTATGCCCATTTTCCGCACTGTGTCCTGATAAAGCAGGTTCAGGCTACTGCCGCCGTCCATGAGGACTCTTGTGAGATGAAATCCGTCGATGATTGGGTCGAGAACCAATGCGGCGAAGCCGCCATGACGGATGCTAGTGGGATGGTCCCTTTGATCAAAAGTGATCGGGCAGGAGGACCATGGGTTGAACTTTGGGGCGACTGGCTCTATCGCGTATACGTCCCAACAATCCCTATTAGTGTGATTGGCTGGCCTTTCGGGGGTGCCATGTATCTGGCACAAGCGATCGAGTATTCGGTCCAAACTGGACGGGCCCTGAGTATTCTTTTTGAATGGATTTTTCCGCTGACCGGATTTATAGCCTTTGAATCCGGCATTGACTGCCATGTCTTCATTGCTGTCGTTGTTAACGCGGCATTTTTGCTTATTCCGACGTGTCCTGCCACTTTTGTCCTTAGTATCCGAATTACCAGGGTTCTTTGAAAAGTTGTTACTGCGAGCTAGCCAGCTGTCTTATCCCGCGCAAAAGCGGGTCATGAGTGTCGTGAGGGCTGCCATGGATTTCGGTTTTTCCTGTCCCAGGTGCCGGGCAAGCCACTCGTCGCGGATGTTATGCTTGAAGGCTTCTAGGGCCTCTGCGTCTGGACAGTCGACTATCTGGTTTTTCTTTGTTAGGAACCGTGTCCAGAATTGTCTGGCCGATTCCTCTGGCTGCTGAATTATGTGGCTTAAGTCGTCGGCATCCGGCGGTCACACATAAGTGCCCTGGAAGTTGTCGAGGAATGCGGCTTCCAGGTCCTCCCAAGAACTGATTTTGTTTGCTGGCAAGCTGTTAAGCCAATGCCGGGCCGGTCCTTTAAGTTTGAGCGGGAGGTATTTGATGGCGTGTAGATCATCGCCGCGTGCCATGTGGATGTGAAGGAGGTAATCCTCAATCCATACCGCCAGATCTGTTGTGCCATCGTATGATTCGATGTTTACGGGTTTGAAACCCTCTGGGATTTTATGATCCATTACTTCATTCGTGAAGCATAGCGGGTGTGCGGCGCCTCTGTATTGGGCTATATCGTGACGCAGCTTGGAAGAGCTATGTCTGTTGTGTTCGGCCCGGCCGAATTTGTTGTATCCGGAGTGAAGATTATTGTCACATGCCGTAGGGCGCTTGCGCGATCCGTAGATCAATCTTGTTTGTCTTGCCTTATCCTCCAGTATGTCTCGTAGGTCAGGCGCATTTTCCCGTGCCTTAGTTGAGCGGCGTCGGGGCATGGCTTGGGTGGAGGGCCGATAGGCCTCTCTGTCGCGACCGCGAGGTGGCCGGTCTGCCATGTCATGCGCTGGTGATGTAGGTGCTTCCTCCTCTGATCGGGGTAGCGGCCTGCGCTTCGGGTAACTCTTGGAGGGGCGTTCGAGTTCATACTCTTCGGCCGCAAGGTCTTCAGTCCATCTGTCAGCTAGCAATTCTTGGGCAGCTCTAAGCTGTTGCTGCTTTTTCTTGAGGCTGCTTGTCGTAGCTAAAAGCCTGCGTTTAAAACGCTCTTGTTCGGCAGGGTCTGATGGTATGACGAATTTGTCGTCATCGAGGCTAGCCTCGTCTTCAGAGGGAGGTGTATAGTTATCATCCTCGACCTCTCGGTCTGCCACTCTTTCATGAGGGCTGGTTTCTCCATCTTCCTGTGCCGAATTTTGATGAGGTGGGTGTTCTTCGGCACTATCCAGGGTAGTATTATCTCCCGTGCCGGAATCACCGTTTTTGCTTTGGCGGGATTTAGAGCGGCGCAGCTGACGTCGGCGCTTTTGCTGTTCCTTGGGGGCGTCATCCCCCACTGTTCCGTCGCCATCTCCATCTTTTGGAGTATCCACCATATATATGTCATATGACGAGGTGGCCTTCCAGCGCCCTACAGGTGCTGGTTCTTGTTCGTCTCCTGCATCGTCGTCCATGCCGTCAATGTCTTCGGAATCGAAGTCAACCGTGTTGGTTAAGTCGTCGATAGTGGCTACGAAGTGGGTGGTGGGTGGGCTTTGAATTTTTTCGTCGTCCGTATCCCAACCTTGCTGACCATAGTCCGGCCAGGGCTCTCCTGATAAAGAGAGAGACTTTAGAGAATTCAGGATGTCGCCAAAGGGCGAGTGCTGAAAGATGTCCGCGGCGGTGAACTCCATGATCGGCGCCCAATCGGATTCGATCGGCAGGGGCGCGGGGGGCTCGGAGCTCGGAGAGGAATCCGGATCCTCAGAGTCACGGGCCATGCGGAGTGCGGGGCTAGAGTTCGGCTCAATCGCCTCTGAGATCACAGCCCCTGAGGCAGCGTCCAATCGCTGATCCTCGATCGGTGGAGTAGGCTCCGAATCAATGGTCGGAACCGATGCGTGTGTGGCCTCCCAGGCGCTGTTCGGTGGCAGAGCTATATCATGCCCATCGAGACAGTGCGGCGCGCTTGGCTGTGGCTCGAATCCGTCGAAGATCAAGTCGCCGCGGATGTCAGCCGTGTAGTTTAGGCTTCCAAACCTGACCTGATGGCCAGGGGCGTAGCTTTCGATCTGCTCAAGGTGGCCAAGCGAATTGGCCCGCAGTGTGAAGCCGCCGAAGACGAAGATCTGTCCGGGGAGAAAAGTCTCACCCTGGACTGCATCGTTGTTGATGATCGAAGGAGCCATCGGGCCTAAAAGCGACGACACAGAGGAACTCTCAATGAAAGCACCAATGTCGGTGTCAAAACCGGCGGATCTCGGGTAGGGGGTCCCGAACTGTGCGTCTAGGCCAGATGGTAACAGGAGACAGGGGACACTTTGTTTTACCCAGGTTCGGGCCCTCTCGATGGAGGTAATACCCTACTCCTGCTTGATTAATATTGATGATATGGGTAGTACAAGAGTAGATCTACCACGAGATCAAGGAGGCTAAACCCTAGAAGCTAGCCTATGGTATGATTGTTGTGTATGGAGTTGATTGCCTACGGACTACAACCCTCCGGTTTATATAGACACCAGATAGGGTTAGGGTTACACAGAGTCGGTTACAATGGTAGGAGATCTTGAATATCTGCATCACCAAGCTTGCCTTCCACGCCAAGGAAAGTCCCATCCGGACACGGGACGAAGTCTTCAATCTTGTATCTTCATAGTCCAGGAGTCCGGCTGAAGGTATAGTCCGGCTACCCGAACACCCCCTAATCCAGGACTCCCTCACAGACCGAAAGCACGGAGGCAAGGCTCGAGGCATTGGAGCAAGAAGTTTTCAAGTGTCAGGAGATGGTGGAGCGTGGACTCGATTCCAATCACATTATGATCACAGAGTTCACCAACAACCACAAGCTGGACGTCAAGGACATTGGGGAGGCCATCTTCAAGCTTCATGAGAAAAACGAGCACCTCCAAGCCCAGATCTATGACCTGCAAAATCAAAACTGTGAGTATGAATATAGATTCAAGAGGATGAGTTTGGCTGCAGATTTGAGGTTTCAGGAGACTCGATCACCCTTCTATGATGGTGAGCCTATGCCTTGGAAGAAGGACGACAAGCCTACGCCATCAACAAAACCATCAACTTCTCCACCAACAAAGAAGAATTGAGTATCTGGTATGGGCACTCCCCCTTGGCAACTGCCAAGCTTGGGGGAGTGCCCCGGGTATCGTAATCAACCATCACTTTTTTCTTTACCATTTTTCCTAAAGTTTGATCCTTTTGTAATATCTTGATCTAGTAGAATAAAATTTTAGTATGATCTAGTTGTGAGTTTTCGCTTATGATCCTCATGTAATCGAGTCCGTGAGCTATATATATAAAGATAGTGTTGAGTCAAGGGGCTTGATTATTTTGCAATGATCCTAAGTGAAAAAGGAGAGAAAAGAAATAAAAAAGAAACAAGAGATCATATGATCTTATGGAGAGTAATGAGCTCACATAGAAAAAAGTATGATGAATAAAAGTTGTTGAGAGTTGACAAACATAGTTTTGGTCATCATTGCAATTAATAGGAAGTAATAAATAAAGAGAGGTCTTCACATATAAATATACTATCTTGGACATCTTTTATGATTGTGAGCACTCATTAAAATATGGCATGCTAAAGAGTTGACGTTGGACAAGGAAGACAACGTAATGGGTTATGTTTTCTTACATCTGAGATAAATTATATTTGTCCATGGATCATACCAACAATGGTTGAGCTTGCCTTCCCCCTCCATGCTCTAGCCAATTCATCGCACCAAGTAGAGATACTACTTGTGCTTTCCAAATCCCTTAAACCCAGTTTTGCCATTGAGAGTCCACCATACCTACCTATGGATTGAGTAAGAATCTCCAAGTAAGTTGTCATCGGTGGCAAGCAATAAAAATTGCTCTCTAAATATGTTATGACTTATTAGTGTGGGAGAAAATAAGCTTTATACGACGTGTGTGATATGGAAGAAATAAAGAACAAGACTGCATAATAAAGGTCCATACACAAGTGGCAATATAAAGTGACGTTCTTTCGCATTAAGATTTTGTGCATCCAACCATAAAAGCCGCAATGGCACCTCTGCTTTCCCCTTGCGAACGGGCCTATCCTTTTACTTTTATCTCTACCTTGCAATAAGAGTCATGGTGATCTTCACCTTCCTTTTTACATTATCTTTGGCAAGCACAGTATGTTTTGGAAAAATCCTGGTATATATGGCTAATTGGATGTGAGTTTTCATGAACTTATTATTGTGACATTACCCTTTGAGGTAAAACGTGGGAGGCAAAACTATAAAGCCCCTATTTCTCTGTGTCAATTAAAACTCCCATAACCCATAAGTATTGCGTGAGTGTCAGCAATTGGTGAAAGACTATATGATAGTTGAGTATGGGACTTGCTGAAAGGCTCTTATATTGATTCTTTCCTATGTTATGATAAATTGCAATTGCTCCAATGACTGGGATTATAGTTTGTTAGTTTTCAATGAAGTTTATGATTCATACTTGAAATTGTGATTGAATTATTACTCTAGCATAAGAGATCATATGACAAGAATTACATAAGTTGTTGTTCTAAGAATGATCATGATGCCCTCATGTTCGTATTTTATTTTTTATCGACACCTCTATCTCTAAACATGTGGACATATTTTTCGATTTCGGCTTTCACTTGAGGACAAGCGAGGTCTAAGCTTGGGGAAGTTGATACGTCCATCTTGCATCATGCTTTTACATCGATATTTATTGCATTATGGGTTGTTATTACACATTATGTCACAATACTTATGCCTATTCTCTCTTATTTTACAGGTTTACATAAAGAGGGAGAATGCCAGCAGCTGGGATTCTGGGCTGGAAAAGGAGCAAATATTAGAGACCTATTCTGCACAGCTCCAAAAGTCCTGAAACTTCACGGAAGACGTTTTCAGAATATATAAAAAATATTGAGCGCAAGAAGTTCACCAGGGGGGCCACACCCTGCCCACGAGGGTGGGGGCGCGCCCTACCCCCCTGGGCGCACCCCCTACCTCATGGGCCCCTGGTGGCCCTCCGGTGGCCATCTTCTGCTATATGGAGTCTTTCGATGAGGAAAAAATCATAAGCCATCTCCTCGGACGAAACTCCGCCGCCACGAGGCGGAACCTTGGCGGATCCAATCTAGGGCTCCGGCAGAGCTGTTCTGCCGGGGAAACTTCCCTCCGGGAGGGGGAAATCATCGCCATCGTCATCACCAACGCTCCTCTCATCGGGAGAGGGCAATCTCCATCAACATCTTCACCAGCACCATCTCCTCTCAAAACCCTAGTTCATCTCTTGTATCCACTTCTTGTCTCCAAGTCCGGGATTGGTGCTAGTAGGTTGCTAGTAGTGTTAATTACTCCTTGTAGTTGATGCTAGTTGGTTTAATTGGTGGAAGATCATATGTTCAGATCCTGTATGCATATTAATACCCCTCTGATTATGAACATGTTTATGCTTTGTGAGTAGTTACTTTTGTTCCTGAGGACATGGGAGAAGTCTTGCTATTAGTAGTCATGTGAATTTGGTATTCGTTTGATATTTTGATGAGATATATGTTGTCTCTCCTCTAATGGTGTTATGTGAACGTCGACTACATGCCACTTCACCATTATTTGGGCCTAGAGGAAGACATTGGGAAGTAATAAGTAGATGATGGGTTGCTAGAGTGACAGAAGCTTAAATCCTAGTTTATGCGTTGCTTCGTAAGGGGCTGATTTGGATCCATATGTTTCATGCTATGGTTAGGTTTACCTTAATACTTTTGTTGTATTTGCGGATGCTTGCAATAGAGGTTAATCATAAGTGGGATGCTTGTCCAAGTAAGGAGAGTACCTAAGCACCGGTCCACCCACATACCAAATTATCAAAGTACCAAACGGGGAATCATATGAATGTGATGAAAACTAGCTTGACGATATTCCCATGTGTCCTCGGGAGCGCTTTTCTCTATATAAGAGTTTGTCCAGGCTTGTCCTTTGCTACAAAAAGGATTGGGCCACCTTGCTGCACTTTACTTACTTTTGTTATTTGTTGCTCGTTACAAATTATCCTATCACAAAACTATCTGTTACCACTTATTTCAGTACTTGCAGAGAATACCTTGCTGGAAACCGCTTATCATTTCCTTCTGCTCCTCGTTGAGTTCGACACTCTTACTTATCGAAAGGACTACGATAGACCCCCTATACTTGTGGGTCATCAATGGCCCCTCCGGGATCCTCCTCCATGCCCTCCGGTGATGATGGCCCCCTCCGGCTGGGTGCCGGAGAGGGCCTAGATTAGTTTTCGGTGGCTATGGAGGCTTCTCGAGGCGGAACTCCCGGTCTAGGTTTCTTTCTAGAAGTTTTGGGTTATATAAGAGGTGTTGGAGTCGGGAACAAGGCAGGGGGTCTCCGGGCTGTCCACGAGGCAGGGGGCGCGCCCAGGGGGGTGGGCGCGCCCCCCACCCTCGTGGGCAGCCCGAGACTCTTCTGGCCTAGTTCTTTTACTTCCTGGACTTCTTCTGGTCCAAAAATAAGCTCTGTCAAGTTTTAGGTCAATTGGACTCCATTTGGTTTCCTTTTCTGCGATACTCAAAAACAACGAAAAAAAACAGAAACTGGCAGTGGGCTCTAGGTTAATAGGTTAGTCCCAAAAATCATATAAAATAGCATATAAATGCATATAAAACAACCTAGATGGATAATATAATAGCATGAATACTTCATAAATTATAGATACGTTGGAGACATATCAGCATCCACAAGCTTAATTCCTGCTCGTCCTCGAGTAGGTAAATGATAAAAGAAATAATTTATGAAGTGTGAATGCTAGCAAGTGCATAAGTTTCATCAATGATAGTTCCAATCACTTTTTCTAGCATCATTATATATCATAACAGTAGCTCATTTTCATAGAACTTTTCATGATCAAGTAACAAGCTATTCACATGTTAAAGTGTAGATCATAAACTCTCTTGAAACTAACAAACTATATTCTCAGTCATCAAACAATTGCAATTCATCTTATTTTCAGGAAGGGTCTATGTCAGAGCTTTGATTTAGCAAACTCCACATACTCAACTATCATTTAATCTTTCATAATTGCTAACACTCACGTGATATTTATGGGTTTAAAGTTTTAACCGGACACAAAGAAAGATAGGGGCTTATAGATTCGCCTCCCAACCTTTTACCTCAAGGTTAATGCCAAAAATAATAGTTCATGATAACTTACATACAATTGTGTGTGTATACATATATGTATATAAGGATCTTTCCAACACAATGTGCTTGCCAAAGGATAAAATGTAAAAAGGAAAGGTGAAGATCACCATGACTCTTGCATAAGGTAGAAGATAAAAGTAAAAGATAGGCCCTTCGCATAGGGAAGCAGAGGTTGTCATGCGCTTTTATGGTTGGATGCACAAAATCTTAATGCAAAAGAACGTCACTTTATATTGCCACTTGTGCTATGGACCTTTATTATGCAGTCCGCCGCTTTTATTTCTTCCACATCACAAGATCGTATAAAGCTTATTTTCTCCACATTAATAGATCATACATATTTAAAGCGCAATGTTTATTGCATGCACCGATGACAACTTACTCGAAGGATCTTACTCAATCCATAGGTAGGTATGGTTAACTCATGGCAAAACTGGTTTAAGGAATGTTTGGAAGCACAAGTATTATCTCTACTTGGTGCAAAGAATTTGGCTAGCATGAGGGGGAAAAGCATGCTCAACATGTTGGATGATCCAAGACAATATACTTTATTTCAGATATAAGAAAACATAACCCATTACGTTGTCTTCCTTGTCCGACATCAACCTTTTAGCATGTCATATTTTAATGAGTGCTCACAATTACAAAAGATGTCCAAGATAGTATATTTATATGTGAAATCTCTCTTCGTTCAATATTCTTTCATGAATTGTTCAAGTGACCAATTCTACGTTTGCTAACTTTCAATAAGTTTACTACCTATACTTATTCTATGTGAAGTAATTACTCCCCATGGTATAAGCATATGAAACATATATAAATTCAGATTTATGATATTCAATTATTCAACCATTTACTCATAGGATATACGTGAAGCACGTGAGTAAATGACAAACTACTCCAAAAGATAATAGTGAAGGACACTGAGTAGTCAAATAATTAACTAGCCATGGGAGGATTCTTTTTTCATTTAATAATTCAGATCCAAAGATTTTATTCAAACAACAAGTAAAATTGAAAATACGCTCCAAGTAGAACACATATCATGTGACGAATAAAAATATAGCTCCGAGTAAGGTATACCGATAGTTTTGAAGACGAAAGAGGGGATGCCTTCCGGGGCATCCCCAAGCTTACGCGCTTGAGTATTACTTGAATATTACCTTGGGGTGCCTTGGGAATCCCCAAGATTAGGGTCTTTCCACTCCTTATTCTCCTCATATAGATATCTCACCCAAAGCTTGAATACTTCAATCACACAAAACTTAACGGAACTTCGTGAGATAGGTTAGTATGATAAAGAGTAAACCATTCACTTTGGTACTGTCAAAGACAAGGTTCATAATTGTTCTCAAACAATTCCTACTGTACCATATCATTTCTACAATTTATATTGATAAATATAAGCCATAGAAACTAGAAAACAAGCAAACTATGCAATGAAAACAGAATCTATCAGAAACAGAACTGTCTGTAATGATCTGAACACTAACCATACTTATGCTACTCAAAAAATTATGAAATAAATTGGTGGACGTGAGGAATTTGTCTATTAATCTTCTGCAAAAAGAATCAGCACCAAAGCACTCTTCTGTAAAAAAAATGGCAGCTAAACTCGTGAGCGCAAAGTTTCTGTTTTTTACAGCAAGATCACATTAACTTTCACCCAAGTCTTCCCAAAGGTCTTACTTGGCACTTTATTGAAACAAAAGCTATAGAACATGATTAATGCAGTATCTTAATCATGTAAACACACAAAAACAGTAAGGGTAAATATTGGGTTGTCTCCCAACAAGCGCTTTTCTTTTGATGCCTTTTAGCTAGGCATGATGATTTCAATGATGCTCACATAAAAGATAAGAATTGAAACATAAAGAGAGCATCATGAAGAATATGACTAGCATATTTAAATCTAACCCACTTCCTATGCCTAGGGATTTTGTGAGCACATAATTTATAGGAACAAGAATCAACTAGCATAGGAAGGCAAAACAAGTATAACTTCAAAACTTTAAGCACATAGAGAGGAAACTTGATATTATTACAATTCCTACAAGCATATATTCCTCCCTCATAATAATTTTCAGTAGCATCATGAATGAATTCAACAACATAACCATCACATAAAGCATTCTTTTCATGATCTACAAGCACAGAATTTTTTCTACTCTCCACACAAGCAAAATTCCTCATTCTGAATAGCGGGATCACTAGTTCCTAAAGTTGACACTCTTCCAAAACCGCTTTAGATGATAGTATTATTCATACTCCAAAAGATATAAGTGAAGTTCATGGAGAATTCTACAATTAATATAAACTAACTAATATCCAAGCTCAAAATGTATAAGTGAAGCACACGAATCATTCTATAAGACCATACTCAAAAGATTTAAGTGAAGCTC